>NC_141148.1:89032642-89336338 GCF_053477565.2 Lygodium microphyllum | reverse complement strand
CTCTAGTCGCGATGGCTGTTACATGTGAAGTGTGCACTCATCGTCTACATTTCAGCATTTCATTTATTTTTAGCTTTCCGCCTATCCAAAGATGTCGTGAGAGATAATCCAATCCAATACTGTATGGTTCCACAGAAGAAAACCCTTCGTGGACCTGATCGTTCGAGATCAAAGTTCATCTTGTGAATGAATCAGTCTTATAGTAGCTATCTAATGGCAGGTGGTAATCTTGGTTTCGAGAAAGAAAGAACTGCACACCATGGACTTGTGCTTATTGATTATCTTTCACCTAGTAATGAAGGCAAATAATTGTAGCAGCTAAGGATTCCTAAGAGTCACATTAAATGTAGACAATAAATTTTCTGCTAGTTTCGGCTAAAAATTGTGTCAAACCCTTTTCTAGTTTTGCCCATACCATGGTAAAATTCCATTGGTATGGTCAAAGCTTCTGGATAAGAAGCATCCACTCAATGGATTGAAATACATGGATTATGCCAAATGAATATGCTTATTATGCAAAAGTGAGGTAGATCCTTTCACACTAGCATTTTGGACTGGTCACTTGGAAATTAATGCAAACTAATTCGCAATGAAGGACTCGAAATACTGTCATCAATTGCTAATAGTAAATGCTAACTAATTCGCAATGGACTTGAAATACTGACATCAATTGCTAATAGTAAATGCGACGCATCTTTGGGCTGAAATGGTGCATAAAGAGGTCCTCTTTAGTCTTGCAAATGTGATATTGGCAAAGCGTATTAGTTTTTTGAAGGATACATATGCTTTACATGTGAGCTTGTCCTATAATTTGAGCCAACATTATTTAAGGGATGTGACATGAGAATGTATGGAGAAGAATGAAATATTTGGATCCTGCCTCATGTGCAAAGCTCAGCCCTTTGGTTCAAGAGACAACTTGGACTAGTAACACGAAAATGTTTCAAGTATTGAAGTAGCTAAGGAGTCCTTAGAATCACATCAAATGCCCATGGTACGCTTGATCCAACCTTGGGCTAAACTGGCGAACAACCAACCCTTTTTGGTATGGACAAAAAATGGGCCGAAACACAAGGATTATGTGAAATGAACGAGCTTTATGCAAACACAAAGTAGATGCTTGGACATCAATATCTTGAAGAGGTCGCATTGTAAGTAACTAACGCAATAGCAGCTATATAACTTGAAATAAGAACACCAAGTACCACCAATAAATATGACGCATCTTTGGGCTTAAACGGTGCACAAGGAACCCCTCTTCATGTTAGTGGACATCTTTATCCATTGCTTTTTTCCATGTACATCTATTGCTTGTGAGCCTCAGTATGATTCAGATGAGGACTTTGCGAGCTTTGTCATTGTCTCAGTCTGTCATTATCATTGTCTCAGTCTGTCATTAATTCTTGAATATCAGTGTTTTGCATCGCAGCACGTAGGGTGGAGATTGGAGTTTCTTCTCCATCTCATCCAGTGGTCTGTTTTAGCTTGTTCACACTGCTCACTGATTACTAAGTGGAGTGCATTGCTATTTTAGCCACATGGGCAGCTAGGTGCATCCGTCTTTACCTTTCAGTGGCCTATTTTAGGCTCCATCTTTTGGCATCCTAGCGAAGTTAAATATGATGCATCTTTGGGCTTAAATGGTGCACAAAGAACCCTCTTCATGTTAGTGGACATGGCATCCATTGCTTTCGTCCATGTACATCTATTTCTTGTGAGCCTTTGTTTGATTCAGATGAGGACTTTGGGAGCTTTGTCATTTTCTTAGTTTGTTATTCATTCTTGCATATGACTCTTTTGCATTTCAGGCATATTAGGTGGAGATTGGAGTCTCTTCTCCGTCTCATCCAGTGGTCTGCTTTAGCTTATTCACACTGCAAGCTTATCACTTAATGGAGTGCGTTGCTATTTTAGCCACATGGGCAGCTAGGTGCATTTGTCTTTACCTTTCAGTGGCCTATTTTAGGCTCCATGTTTTGGCATCCTAGCAAAGCCTAAATTTGTAAGCCGCAGCTTGCAAACACTTCTCCAGCTGTTAGTTTTCATCTTTAGGAGGTTGTTTGCCCTCAACTGGCTTAGATGAACCAAAAATGCGGATTTTTGAGTTAACAACAGGTTTTTTTCAACGATTTCCATGTTTTGGCATCCTAGCAAAGCCTAAATTTGTAAACCACAGCTTGCAAACACTTCTCCAGCCGTTAGTTTTCATCTTTAGGAGGTTGTTTGCCCTCAACTAGCTTAGATGAACCAAAAATGCGTATTTTTGAGTTAACAACAGGTTTTTTTCAACAATTTCCAAGTCTCAAGGCTGTTGAATTCAAAATGCAGCTGCAAGTAGAGTGGCATTCCCTCTAGGAGATAGTCCCCATCAAAATGCAGTATATTTTCTTGCTCTTTTCGAGTATTTCTGGTACAATTGCCAAGATGAAATGGAGAGGATCTTCCCAGAGAGATTGTGAGGATTGGTAATGCAATGATTTGGATTGTGACAGTAGTGTTTTGATTGTCATAACTCTAAGGACTGCTGCAAAGACCACCGAGAATAGGAGAATCGACCAAAGACCGTGATCATGTAAGATCACGAGGATCAACATGAAGATCCAAGAGTTTGTGATGTGGATCGAGATGCGGGCCGTGATTTGCCTTTCTCTCATTCACCCTACCTTCATAATTCCCATCTTTCATCATCCGCAACACCCATTTTGGAGATGGCCATCATGGCGCCACTTATTCAGGTGCTCATTCTTCCCTAACTCTTGGAGAAAGACAACCTTGACGGCCCGAATTAGGCCATATGGTTATGCTAAGATTGGGAGTCTTTTACACACTTCCAATATTCGAGATTTCATCACCTTTTCTATTCCCCGTCCCTTAGTGGACCTGATGATTTGATCTACAATGACTGGCCTCCCTTTGGTCCACATTCCTTCATAATTCCCAACTTTCTTCATCATTCACATCCTCTATTTTGTGGATGGCACCACCGATTCAGGTGCTTGTTCTGCCTTAATTCTTGAAGAAAGACAAGCTTGATGGCTTGAATTTGGCCATATGGTTGTGTGAGATCGATTGTATTCTAGACACTTTCAATTTTTGAGATTTTGTCACCCTCCCTACTTTGCTTATGTTCCTTAGTAGATTTGATGATTGGATCCACCATACTAGTGATTTGAGAGGGGGTGCTATTGAACATGTTATCCATTGTCTTCTTTTGTTCACCTCTCTTGCTTGTGTGTGTGTTAGTATACTAGTCTAGTTAGCTTATGCCCTAGAAGCCTGTGTTTCATCTCAACTGCTTGCGTTTTTTATTTTTTGCATTAACTTTATGCCACTGACTGTAATGCCTTATCTGTCTGCATTTTGATTTACTGCTGCAGTGTTTTTTGCATTTAATGCTTGTGCAGGCTGGGAACAGTGTTTTTAGCCTTTCGACAGTGTCTGCTGATTGTTTTCACCTTTATTTTCTCAGATTTTGCAGTCCTTTTCCAATCAGCTCTTCTTTGTAATGTGTGTGCACTTGTAATTTGTGCAATCTATGTTGTTTGGTTGTACTTTCTCTCTATTCTTTATCCTCTCGAGATGGCTCCTTCTTGTTCTACTGATTACAAACTTCATGGCTTTGATTACTTAACATGGAGTGATATGGTACATGGCTTTTGGAGCTATTGAGCATCCTCAGCCTCCCATACCTGTGGACATTGCAGTTTATGGTTCGTGGCTTCATGGTTGATCTCTTTCTTTAGCAAGGCACACTGGTATCCATGGCTTCTTTACCAACAAATGACGAGACTACTGGGTGCTCCTACTGCGGCACGAACGGTCATCCCACCGAAGATCGCCGACTTTGACCTTTGCTCCCCACCCCCTAGAGTATATGCATCTTCCACCAGACACTCCTTGTGCCACCTCTCCTTTCCGAGCCATAGAGATAGTTTTGCATGTTTCTTCGAGAGACAATGGTTGCTTTAACTCCTTTCTCTTCTTCGGCTTCTTGGTCCGCTCCATTGAGAAGCAAGGACTGTTGCCCACTCATTGCTCAATGTGAGCCCCACCCTTCACCCTCGCCTACTCAGGTTCGAGAGGCCACCTTTGGGAGTTTTTCACGACCCTAGATACATTCTTCGGCACGACTGGCGTCACTTTCTTCATCCTTAGATATTTCAAAGTCCGTGATCCATGAGTTTTTGGATTCCTTATCTACCTCAGAGGGGGATGATCTTTCTTAGCCCTCCGAGGGGGCATCTACATCTATTGCGACTTCAAAGGGGGCTCCTATTCCTCTAGTTTTGAAGGGGGTCCCTATTTTGAAGGGGTTCCCTATCCATTGCTCAATCCTTCGCACACCTTGGCGGAGGCCTTTTACCTTCGTCTTCTACCCTTGGATGGAGTGGCTTCCTTCCAGCGGCCATCTCACCTATTGATTCTTAGGATCTCGAGGATCCACCTAGATTGGGACCTTGGAGATTGAGCCGCGACTTGGTGACAAGGCCTTCATATTCCTTCTTGCATGGATGCACGGAGCTAGTGGCTTCTCTCTTAAGGTTGAGTTTCGGGTTCTCCAATTCACATTGTCTATTGTTCTTTACTGCAGGTTATCTTTCAAGTGGAAATCTTGGATCTTAGGGATCCTCTACATCTTCTTCCTCCTCTTCTTCTTGCCTTGGCTACTTGGTCAACGCGGACTAAACTCCCAAGATCAAGTACGGGCATATCCTTATGGTTCTCGACACCACACAAAGTCCAACATTCCTCCTATGCATTGCATGTTTTCATCATCTTTGTACTAGGGCGCTTGGGCAAGTGAACAATTTTCCTACGAGGGACAATGTCCAAGAGGCACATGTTGCATGAGCATTCTTCAGCATGTAGCATTCCGTCTCCATCTCACTCTTCTCTTGTTCCTCTTTTTGGACCTGAGAGGGGGTAATGCGAAACCCTTCACTTGTAGTTTTGCGTTTTGTGTTTTGCATTTAGAGTTTCACATTGGACAGTCCCAAAAAGGGGTTGGGCGCCCATAGTAGGGCGCTATCCTAGACAACTGATGCTCTCCCTCCAGGCACCACCCTAGACAGTTTCTTGCCTATTTATAGGTTGCCTCTGTTACTCATTCAACATGGCTGATTCATTCAGTCCGTCACCTCTTCACTCCAGCCTCTCCACTACCGTCACACCCCTTGAGGAGGACATTGCAGTTTGTGGTTCGTGGCTGTCGTCATCATCTTCCTTGTGCTATGGCACCCTTGTTTCATTGTATCTCATTCACTCCATGATTCAGAACTTCATTATTCCATTCATTAGAGTTTCTTCTCTCTTCTCTTCTCTTCTCCACTCCACGTTTGCCGAGTTCACTCTGTGTTCCTCTCTACAAACCCTATTGTCTCGCTGGTAAGTCATCTTTTGATAGAAGTCTCTTAAGGGGAGTCTTTACTTTATGCTGATTGTGGATGATTACAACAGGATGACATGGGTGTATTTTTTGGTACAAAAATTTGAAGCTTTCTCGTAGTTTAAGGAGGATTGGCTCATGTTCAAGGAAGACCATTTAGGTATGAAGCTTAAGATAGTGAGATCCAAAAAAGGTGGAGAGTTTGTCTCCAATGAAATAGCTTTTTTTTGTTGGTTTAGTGTAGATCAAGCGATTCATTAGCAGTACGCTAACTCTAACATTCTAACATTTTGGAGTGGAAGAACAAGAGTGTGATTGAGATGGCTTGAAGTATGATGGAGCATTGCAGACACCTTACTATCTTTGGGCCGAAATAGTGGCCACAACAGTTCATACCCTAAATTGGTTACCTACACCTACCATTACAAGTATGACTCCTTTTGAGGCATATATTGGACTGAGGCTGGATGTTTCCTATTTCAGGGTGTTTGGATGTGATGCCTATATTCACATTCCAAAGAAGTAGAGAGATAAGTTCGCACCGGCTTTCAAGAGACATCTATTTGTTGGCTATAGCTCTCAATCACAGAGATATAGGATATACGATCCCGTCTTGTGGGATGTCTATACAAGCTGAGATGTTCGATTCATGGAGGGGAGAGGAGCATCTTATTCTTGCAAATTGAGGTGATAGTTGGACACCTGAGCCAATTCCAATGGAGCCTATGTCTCTTGAGGCTCCATCTATTTGGCTTTTCCACTGGTGGATATACCAAAGACTTTTGTAGAGGCAGAGTGGCAAGGGGAGTATTGGCCTCCTCCTCCTCGGGCTCATGAGAGATTGTGATATAGGGATTGAGGGGCTTCCAGAGGAGTGGTAGTTGTTTGCCAAGTGGCCTGTAGTGATCTCGAAGGAACTAGAGACATTCCATCGAGCATATTTGTACTATGGTTTGATAACATATGCCATGTAGGATATGGAGCCAACATTAGTAAAGGGAGTGTTATAGTCTGATCCATGGTGGAAGGCCATGGAGTAGAAGTTGGAGTCTATTAAACAAAATGGCACTTGGTATCTTATACCTTGGCTTGTTCATCACAAGGTGATTGGAATCAAGCGAATCTTTAAGACCAAGTATCTCAATGATGGTACACTTGATAAGCACAAGGCATGGTTGGTGGCTAAGGGTTTTGCGTAGAGGCCATGTGTTGACTTCCATGATACTTTTGCACATGCAACTTGTATGGCCACCATTCGGACATTACTTGCTCTTGCCACCCATAGGAGATGGTTGGTTTATCAATTGGATGTCAAGTTTGCATTCTTGAACAACGACCCAAGGGAGTAGATCTATGTTGAGCAAACCTCTTGGCTTTTCTTTCTCAGATGATATGGTGTATAGGCTAAAGAAGACCCTCTATGGCCTCAAATAGGCTCTAGGTCAAGGTATTAGAGATCTACATCCAATCACAATTGGTATATCCACATGTCAACTGGAGAGCATGTGGTGTTTGTGCTCTATGTGGATGATCTTATCTTTAGAGGCGACTATATCTAGATGGTCAAGCAAACTAACGAAGCACTCTGCGAGAAGTTTGAGATCATGGATATATCAAAATATGCGAGACCAAAAAGATAGTAAGGTTTGTAGGGAGAAACACAGAGTGCGTACCGCAAACACTGAGAAAGGAGAGAAACTTAGAAAACACATAAGAACAAGATGATGAAGCATAGAATCATGCTATGTGAAGAAATCTTGATACAACGGAGCCGAAGCTTTGAAGATGATTGCACTGTTCTGTTTGAATCAGGAGAAACACAGAGTGTGTGGCAAACACTGAGAGATAAGAGAAAATCAAAAAACATAGAAGAACAAGATGATGAAGCACTGAATCATACCATGTGAAGATAAGCTGATACAATAGAGCCGAAGCTGTGAAGATGATTGCACTATCTTTTTTGAATGAGGTGACAACACGTGAATGAAATTTGCACAATGAAGGGAGCAAAATGCAATCCTTTGGGTAGTGGGCTATCGAAGTAATCACTGGAAGGTGAAGGATAGCTGTTGAGGGAGTGAAGCACAATCCTTTGAAATTGTCAAAGATAAGGAAGAAGATTACTAGCTACGGAGGGAGTCGAACACAATCCTATGATGGTAGGAAGTGGGCTAGGGTTGCATATGTAGATACTGGAGGCTAGAAGGCTGCAAACGCAAGTGGTAAGAGTCTATAGATGATGATGATTGTGTGGGAGAAGGTCGACAAGTGGAGCAGATGCTTGAGAGTGGCAAATGCAAAGTGGTGGAGCCTCCTAATTGACAAACACAAGTGGCAAAAGCTTGATGGATTGATGCCAAGTTGGTGGATGTTGAACGCCAAGTCCTTGATGGTGATGCCAAGCAAAGAGGAACCCTCCATATTGCCAAATGCAAGTATCAGTTGATACTTGGTAGGAAAAGGCTGTTGCCAAGTTGCACCAAGTGGGTAGTTGATGGCAACAATAGGGTGAAACACTTGATGGTGACGCCAAGTAGAGAGGAACCCTCCAAATTGCCAAATGCAAGTAACAATTTATACTTGGTAGGAGAAAGTTGTTGCCAAGTGGTACCAAATGTAGATGCTGGAGGCTAGAAGGCTGCAAATGCAAGTGGTAAGAGTCTATAGATGATGATGATTGTGTGGGAGAAGGTCGCAACAAGTGGAGCAGATGCTTGAGAGTGGCAAATGCAAAGTGGTGAAGCCTCCTAACTGACAAACACAAGTGGCAAGGGTTGCAAACATGATGCCACAAGCTTGATGGATTGATGCCAAGTTGGTGGATGTTGAATGCCAAGTCCTTGATGGTGATGCCAAGCAAAGAGGAGCCCTTCAAATTGCCAAATGCAAGTAACAATTGATACTTGGTAGGAGAATGGTGTTGCCAAGTGATACCAAGTGGGTAGTTGATAACAACAACAGGGTGAAACACTTGATGGTGACAGCAAGCAAAGAGGAACCCTCCAAATTGCCAAATGCAAGTAACAGTTGATACTTGGTAGGAGAAAGCTGTTGCCAAGTGGATAGTTGATGACACCAATAGGGTGAAAGACTGTGATGTTTCGACTTTTTAAACTTTCCGTACATTAATTTTGAAGAGCTTAGTGTTGAAAAGAGGGGCACAACAGAGAGTTATTGAAAAGAGTGGCATAGCAGAGAGATGGAGATCGAGCAGGAGTGAGCGTGAGAGTGTGACGGCTGAAGAGAGTGTGAGCAGAGTGAAAGTACAAGTCGATTCGAGTGTACCAACAATGTGTTGGTACACAACTAATAAAATGTACTTATACTTAGGGCACGCAAAGGGTGCGTTCACATGTACAATGTGCGTGTACTATACACAGAGGCTACCGGGCCTTTATCCCAACAACCTCCCACTTAAAGGTCCGATATGAACCTCTAGCTAACCAACTCCCACTAGTCGAATGCAATGCTCGTGCTGAGCTTTGCTTGCTTTTAGTGAGAACATTTGCAAGGTTATCTTGTGTTTTAATCTTGGTCAATGTGATTTGACCATCTTCTAGAATCTGTCTGATGAAGTGATATCGCACATCTATATGCTTTGTGTGTGAATGATACATGGTACTCTTAGCCAGATACATAGCACTCTGAATATCACATCCCAAAACTACAGTATCCATAGACATGCCGAGATCATTGCAAGTCTGCTCAACCATATAGCTTCCTTAGAAGTTTCAGTAGCTGATATGTATTCAGCTTCAGTGGTACTCAGTGCAACAATGTTTAGCAACCTGGAACACCAAGAAACAACCCCACCAGCAATTGTAAAGACATACCCCGTGGTGGACCTACGAGTGTCCAAGTCACCTGCCATGTCTGCATCACAATAACCCTGCAAACTAAGTACACCCTGCCCATAGCAAATACTTTTTCTTTGTGTACCCTTAAGATATCGAACAATACACTTGACAGCCTTCCAATGTGCTTTGCCAGGATTTGACATAAACCTGCTAACAACTTCCATTGCATGAGCAATGTTTGGATGAATAGCAACCATAGCACACATAAGAGAGCCACAAGCTGATGCATAAGGAACGAACGTCATAGCATTTGCTTCCATGTCATCTTTTGGGCAGTTGGCTTTGCTAAGCTTGAGATAAGGAGGTAAGGGTACCCCAAAAGGCTTAGCTTTAGCTATGTTAAATCTGTCCAGTATCTTTCCAATGTTCCTTTCTTGAGATAAAAACAATAATTTCTGCATTCTATCTCTACGAATCCTCACTCCCAAAATATGCTCTGCATTTTTCCAATCTTTCATGGAGAAAGCTCATTTCAGTTGATTTTTGAGAGCATCCAAGCTAGTCTTTCTTTTCCCAGCTAGCAACATATCATCCACATACAAAACAAGTATGATGGGGCTGCCATTTGTATCCTTTTTCATGTACAAGCAATGATTTGCATGGCTGCGTGTAAACTCACGAGATAGCATAAAAGTGTCAAACTTTTGGTACCACTGCCATGGTGCTTGCTTCAGCCCATACAGGCTGCGTTTTAGCTTATACACCATTTGCTCTTTTTTAGGAACTACAAAGCCCTCGGGCTGTTTCATGTAGATTTCCTCATCAATGTCACCATGCAAGAAAGCTGTTTTTACATCCATTTGATACAGCTCTAAATCCAAAATAGCAGTAAGGGCAAAAAGCACACGTAAAGTGGTCATCTTTACAACAGGTGATAAGACCTCTTGGAAGTCAATCCCTTCTTATGTGTAAACTCATGAGATAGCATAAAAGTGTCAAACTTTTTGTACCACTGCCGTGGTGCTTGCTTCAGCTCACACAGATTGCGTTTTAGCATACACACCATCTGCTCTTTTCTAGGAACTACAAAGCCCTCGGGCTGTTTCATGTAGATTTCCTGATCAATGTTGCCATGCAAGAAAGTTGTTTTTACAACCATTTGATACAGCTCTAAATCCAAAACAGAAGTAAGGGCAAAAAGCACATGTAAAGTGGTCATCTTCACAACAGGTGAGAAGACCTCTTGGAAGTCAATCCCTTTCTTTTGTGCATACCCTTTGGCAATTAGCCTTGCCTTGTACTTGGGTTTCCTATCAACTGTCTTTACTTTGTAGACCCATTTGTTTGGAAGTGGCTTCCTTCCCTTGGGTAGTGACACAAGATCCCAAGTATCATTTGCATATAGAGATTTAATCTCTTCCTACATAGCTGGCTCCCACTTATTGCTGAACTCACATGACTTGGCCTCTTTGTATGTAAGAGGCTCACCCTCATCTGTAAGCATCACATAATGCAAGGAGGGGTCAAACCTATGTGGTTACTTTCTTACACGTGTAGACCTGCTTACCCAATGATCAACATTTTCAGGAATTGGGTTTACATCTGGAGGTATATTATTTTCAGCATTTATTGGCTGCTGTAAACCATTTACAGCATGCTGTTCATGCTATACAACACCTTCATTTTCATTTCCAGCACCTGCATTTTCATAATCAGCCAGCCTATCTTGCTGTCCATGACCTCCTTGTGCTTCTATTTGCTGTCCATCATCATTTAGCTAAAAAATAACCGGCTGATCATCAGTTTCAGCCTGTGGTACAACACCTTGAGACTCATTTTCTGAAGTAATGGATGGCTGCAAACTCTAAAATTTCACCTTTTTCAGATCTTTATTAGAGGCTAAAGTGGCTTTCAGCAATGTTGCCTCATTGAACACAACATTACGGCTGCGAATAATTTTCTTGGATTGAGGTAACTACACTTTGTAGCCAAATTCACCCTCATCACCATATCCCATGAAAATGCCTTTGGTGGATTTTGGGTCAAGTTTATTCCTTAGCTCATTCCGAACATGCACAAAAGCATCACAGCTAAATATGCGTAAATGGTCATATGAGTCTGATTTGCCAGACCAAACCTCCTAAGGGATGCCATTATTTAAGGACCTATTTGGAGAGCGGTTGCAAATGTGAACCGCGGTTTTGAGTGCCTCTTCCTAAAATGCTTGAGGAATATTAGCAATGGACAACATGCACCGCACTCTTTCACATAAAAGTCCTGTCATATCTTTCAGCCATCCGATTTGAAGAAGGGTTGTAAGGGGTTGTAATCTCCCTCTTAATACCATGTAAGTCACAAAAGGACTTGAATTCAGTTGATGTGAACTCACCCCCACTATCAGTTCTCAAGCCGTAAGGGGTTGTAAGCTCCCTCTTAATACCATGTATGTCACAAAAGGACTTGAATTCAGTTGATGTGAACTCACCCCCATTATCAGTTCTCAAGCACTTCAGCTTTCTACCTATTTGAATGGTCACAAATGCATGTAAAGTTTTTAAAACAGCAAACACTTCACTTTTCTTTTTTAGCAAGTACACCCAAATCTTCTTGGAACAATCATCTATAAAGGAGATAAAATATGTAGTACCACCCAATGATTTCACGGGCATGCTACATACATCAGAATGCACTAAGTCCAAGACATTGGACTTACGAGAGACACCAAAGTAAAATGAATTTTTAATTTGTTTTTCAAACTGGCACTCATTACAAAAGTCAAGTTTAGAGCCTTTTCCATCAACCCTCTTTAGAGAGGTAAGAACATCAAGTCCTTTTTGGCTCATATGGCCTAATCTCTTATGCCATAACTCCAAGTCGCAGAGACACCAAAGTAAAATGAATTTTTAATTTGCTTTCCAAACTGACACATTACAAAAGTTAAGTTTTAGAGCCTTTTCCATCAACCCTCTTCAGAGAGGTAAGGGGATCAAGTCCTTTTTGACTCATATGGCCTAATCTCTTATGCCATAACTCCAAGTGGCTACAAATTTCAGCAACTGCAAGAAACTTGCCATTTAAGGCTTTGCAGTGCAAACAATACAAAGTGCCCTTCTTGGTTCCTTTTGCAATCAGCATGGACCCCTTTTTCACTTTCCACAAACCACCACCAAACACTGTGGTGTAGCCATGCAAGTCAAGTTGACCAACAGATAGTAAACTCTTTTTAATGCCAGGCATGTATCTGACATCTTTTAGCACAAGCTCTTGACCATTGTCTAAAGACAAGTGTAATGTGCCAATCCCATCAATGTTGCAAGGATGGTTATTTCCAAGATACACCTTTCCATAACTGCTTGCATTGAATATAGCAAAACACTCGAAGCAAGGAGTTACATGGAAAGAGGCACCAAAGTCTACAATCCAAGTCTGAGTAACACCATCATCAACTGACAAGAGTGCATCAACCACATCAGCCTTGGTAATTTGCATATCCTGCATGTGACATACAAGAGCATCATAATCAGCTACGCATAATACATCAGCCTATGTATCTGAAAGCTCCTCTATGACCACACTAGAGGCCACATTGGCATTTTCTTTGCCTTTGGTTGTCTCCAATGCATCTGTCTTTTCTTACTTCTTTTTATCTCTTGCATTCTTCTTTCTCTCTTGTTCCTTCTTGTAATGCATGCAATCAGGTTTCTTGTGGCCCTTCCGACCACAGTGATGGCAAGTAATGTCAGTCTTTTCCTTTCCTTTGCTCTCGCTCTTGTTTCTCTGCCCCGCATTTGCATTTTTCTTTTCAGCCCTGCCTCTTACATTATAAGCTGAGTTGTCGCCTTCTCCACTAGACATACGTCTAATTTCTTCATTCAAGCTAGAACCCCCCACCCCATCATATGAGAGATTGTGGTTATTGCTGAGTGAAACCACCAAGGTCTCCCAAGAGTTAGGTAGTGTCATGATCAAAAAGATCGCCCTCAACTTATCATCAAAGTCCAAATTTGCATCTTTGAGCTGATTTAGAATCTCTGTAAATGCACTCAAGTGCTCAGCTGCAGACTTTGACTCATCTAGTCACATATTCACCAACTTGCGTATTAAATGCACCTGATTAACAGGTGTGGTGATCTCATAAGTAGTTTTCAGCTTCTCCCATATTGCATGACTTGTATCTAAACCCTTAATGTTTGTCAAAATGTCATCGGTGACACCCATCTTTATGTAAGCCACAACCTTTTTATTCACTATGGCCCAATCTGCATCAGACATTAGTGCGGGTTTATCTTCCTGCAAAGCATTCTCACAATCCTTTAGGAACAAAATGCCTTGCATACGGTCTTTCCAAAGGTCAAATCCATGACCATCAAACCGTTTAATCTCCATCAAACTCTTGATGTTTGAGTCGGAAGAACTTGCATCCATTTTATCACGAACACATGAGTAAATGCACTAATCTGCAGAAGCACAAGCTAAACCAGCAAAATACACTGCTATTCTTTCTCAACTAGAAGTAAATCTCTGCTGTTTGTACATTAACCAGCCCGCGTGCAATAATAGGTGCTTGGTCCATGCCCGCTGCCTAGTTGCGAACAACTACTACCTAGTCCACATTCCTGTCGACTTGTAGTCGCTTAGCTGTCACGTCTTTTGCTTGCCGTCAGCCCTGTCAATTGATTGCATCGGGTCAAACCAGTCTTGCGTGCACAACCTGTGCTCTGATACCAGTTGTTGAAAAGAGGGGCATAGCAGAGAGATGGAGATTGAGCAGGAGTGAGCGTGAGAGTGTGACAGCTGAAGAGAGTGTGAGCAAAGTGAAAGTATAAGTCGATTCGAGTGTACCAACAATGTGTTGGTACACAAAGAATAAAATGTATTTATAGGTAGGGCACGTAAAGGGTGCGTTCACATGTACATTGTGCGTGTACTATACACGGAGGTTATCGGGCCTTTATCCGACTATCAAAAGCGAATCTTGAATAAAATAATCTATATCTCGTATCTCGACACCTTTTGAGATTGATACGATTGCGAATACCTCTACATGGAAATGCCATGTGTACGACCGTGATGGCTCGTTAAGTCCCGATTCGACTAGATGAGTTTAAAGACTTGGCTAAGTCAAGCAAGTCAAGACTAGACTTAAAAAAGATTAAAGCATAGGGAAAAAAAAGCTTTAAGCTTTTTAAAAGTTTAATGAAGAGGAGAAGACAACGAACTGAATGCGTCCCTCCTTTCCTTTTTCATCAAGAAATCGATGCCATCATCCTCTTCTCCCTAAATTAGGGAAAGTGAAAGGCTTTAGTAATCTCCCTCTTTTCTCAGTTTGGCATGGGGCCCAGATTAAAAAAAATCACCCGAAAGCGAATCAGTCATGGCATCTCTGGCAGCCTCTTTAGACCTCAAAGAATAGATCTCTAGCATCAGATGGCAACTTGAAAGCTTTCAGATAGTTGGATTGGCAAGATACCCTCCATAAAGAACTCCTCTTTTGGACCACAACTCATGAAAACTCTCTCCCTTCAATTAAATTATAAATATGGGGCGTGAGAAGCCATAGAAGTCATTAACTTAATCAAGGGAAGAGACTCTTCTTGAATTAAGAGAGAAGAGCAAGAGAGAGAGAGAGACGAGAAAAGTGAGAGAGAGAATTCTTATTAGAGAGAGAGAGAGAGAGAGGTCGGAGAGAGAGAGAGAGAGAGAGAGAGAGAGAGAGACGGCGGCGACGGACTTTCGTCGGCTGCCTGAGACCCCGTCGCCTGCGCCCCCGTTGTCTGCCTGCGCCCCCGTCGACTGCGCCCCTGTCGCCTGAGTCCCTGAGCCCCGTTCGCCTAGCCCCCGTCGTCTGCGCCCTCGTCGCCTGAGCCACCGTCGCCTGCCCGCGCTACGTCAGTCGCCGTTTGGCCTCTGTTCGTTTGCGTCCGCAGGTACACGTCTTCGCCTGGATACCTCTGCGCGTGCCCGTGAGCGAGACAGAGCTCGATAGAGAGGAGTCGCCTGCGCCCTGGAGCCATAGCCTGTAGTCCCGCTGCCTGTTCCGTTCGCCGTCATCTGCAGTCCCGTCGCCTTCTCTTGCAGGCCCGTAGCCTGCATCTCAGAGGCCCGCCAGTTGCGTGCTTTGCCCTGCTGTCGCCAGTCGGATCTGCAGCCTCCGCTAAGACAGCAGTATGGCTGGCCTGGATATGGATTTTCTCGATCGGACGGTGGCACCCCTTGGCCCTGACTCCGACGCAGAGGAGCCAGAGGATATGGTGCCATGCACGGAGGAGCTGCCTCCGGGTTCTGAACTGCCAGGTTCTGAACTGCCGCCTGCCGGCAAACGCTCTAAGCATACTTCTGATGAGCCAATGGGTTCTCAGGACCGTTCCTATGCACAAGTGGCCTCCGATCCTGTGGATTCGCAGGACATTGACTGAGAACATTTGCTAGACTTTGCCAATACTCTGCTTGGCGATTATGTACAGCATAATAATGAATCTTTTTCTGAAGCAGGAACGGATGATGTCTTGGAAGCCACGGTGGATCCCAAATCAGTCTTGCGATCCTTCTCGGTATTTTATGAGCATGCAGTTATACTTTTCTTCACTGGCAGGATCCCAGTGCTGTCGCATATTCGCCAGTGGATGCACCATGTATTGCAAGGGGAGTGTGTTGAGGAGATCTTCATTGGACCTCGCGGCTTTTATGAGGTGCTGTTGAAATCGGAAACGCATAGAGCTGAGCTCCTGTCCAAGTTGCCACTATTCTTTGATCGCCGCTTGGTCCATGTTGTGCCATGGCGCCCCATGGCCGACTTCCAGCGTCTGCTTCAGCGAGAATGCCCGGTGTGGGTGGAAGTCAAAAATTGTCCGGCGGTATATTGGCCAATGTTGAAGGATGCGATGGCGGTTGTGGGAACAGTGCTGGTTCCCCCCAACCTCAGGGCAATGAACCGCAACCGTTTATGCATGTTATGGGACACGGCCAGGAAAAGGCCTGCCTGGCTTCGCCTCAATTATTCAGGCATGCATCCTTTGCATTTCCGCTTGAAATGGGGTAACTTTGCGGGCCACTGTTTTTCATGTGGTAAATTGGGGCATTTCATGGCTGAATGCCCTCAAAGGCAATCGTCTTCGGAGAATGCGCAGGTTGTGCTGCCCAAGGATGACATGGTGCTGGATGCCCCGCCCCAGAAAGACCTTCAGTCACCTCATGTCATGGATCAAGGCAAACAACAGGTCCTGGGTTTGGACTCCCGTCACACTGACTGGATTGAGGCACGTCCCAAAAAAGGTAAACAGTTGGATGCAGGCCTGGCGGATCCTGGGCTTACTGCTTCTCCGGATTCCGTGCGCACGTATACGCGCAGAAAAGAAATGGTTACTTCACAGCAGGCTGCGTGTACTACGGCCCCGTCTGCCCCCCGTAATCAGTCTCCAAGGAAAGTCTCTACTGACGGGCCTAAAGGCCCTCCTGCTCAGCTGGCGTTTGATGCCAAAGGTAATGTCATTACACCCTGGGATCGGCGTTATCCCCGCCCCGCTCCCAAGGCAGTGGATTTCCCTTCTACCTCTAAAGTAGGTCGCCAGAACTCGTTTGCAGTATTGGCTGATTTTCTGGATGAGGGCGTCTTGGATGCTCTCGCGGAAAAGGTGAAATCGAGGCAACAGGTGCCTCGTTCCTGACTTCCTTCTTTGAAGATATATGAAGATAGTTCCGAGGAATGTGCGAGGCATTTGCTCTCGCCACAAGCAACATGCCATGTCGACCGTCTTGCATGAGAACCAGTGGGATGTATTGGATTCTGGGGATTTTATGAAAGAAAGAGATATACTGGGGATGCTGGCACAATTGGACCACTCGGAATGCCTTTCTTTGGATTCAGCCTCTAAAGTCCCGGCACATCTTGTGAGGGTTAAAGGTTTCTTGCATTGGCAGATAGATCTCATTCGGCACTCAGGCGTACTCCCTCGGGAGACCTTTCTTCCCTGGCATATGGCAATTTCCTCCGCGGCTTTGTCATGACTTTTGTAACTCTTTTGTAGTTTAGTACTGGAACCTTTACACATGATGGCTTAGTGTCATCATGTATCTTGTAATCAAGTAAACTTGTATTTTTTTTCGTAATTAATACAATTACCTTTTACGAAAAAAGAGAGAATTCTTATTGCGAAGACAAGGGGGATACTCTGCCGCCTTTCTAAGTCGAATCTCATCTCTTCTACCTTTATTCCCTTGTAGAATCGAGATTTTGCTCGATTTTTTCTCAATTTCTATTGTCACCATCTCTATCGATCAAATCGAGGCGACCCATAGCTCTACTATCGAAGTCTTCTCTACAATCCCTTGATTGAAGACCATGGCCCCGAAGAGGAAAATTACAAAGGCTGCGGAAGTGAGAGCTACTAATAATGTTGCGGGTACAACCACTACAAATGGAATGGGAAGTACCAAAATTACAAAACGAAGTTGCGAATACCAACAACAACCTTGTGCTCATTGTTGTAAATCCCCATGTGCCATATTTGACTATTATTTTCAATATTAAATACGACAAATAGATTTCATCTCACGAACTGGTAAAAGAAAATTGCATCAGTAATAGTAGTAAGAGTAGGATTTTGCATATAATCTCATGCATAGAAAAATTATTGAAGAGAACTCTTTTACTTTGATAATCACAAATTCAAAAAGGATTAATTTGGATTACACAAGATTTATTAAGAATAGGACACATGAAAATAGGAATTGCCAAGAACTAGATTTAGGGATTGATTTTCGCAATAATAAATATTTAAGTAGTTAAAATTTTGAATCCATTTTGGACTTAACTGATGGAACCTTTGATCGATAAATACGAACACTAATTCTTTGAAAAACTTGAGATAAAATTATTAGAACACTTTCCGTAATAAAATATCCAAGGGTTTTGGATCTAGTGAGTTATCACTAGATAAGGACAAATAGAAATCTTTAAGGAAAAAAAGATCATCACGGAAGTTTTGCTTATGGAAGTCCTTTAATAATCTTGGAAGAATTGATATAAGTTGTTTGTGGTTATAAATTAGATTCAGATTTTTCTTAAATTATCAAGATAAGAGATGGATTATCGGATATAGATCACAGATTGAGGCAATGGTCCGATAGACACAGAACGTTGACAGAGGCAGTGTTCCTTGATGACGCCGGATCTCCTCAAGGTCAATGAATAAAACCTACTCCAAGGGGTTTTTGTTTTCATGCCAATAAGTATGGTCCGACCACGACGCGAAAGGTCTTGCCATAAGAAATCCTAGTTGGCAAGAGGAGATGAGGGTAGTAGGGGGCTCTGGTCACAAATTCCTTAGACTCTTACGAACTGTTGATTACCCTTTGAGCCTAGATAGTATTTTGGAAGTCTCTATACTAGTCTAGGGGTTGAACTTGGTAGGAATAATATCTTCGGGTTTATATTATGTCAAATTAGGTAAAAAACATTGTATTTTTGTGTCATGGAATAAAGATGTCTAACGAATCTGTGCGAGGAGATAATCAAAGAAGGTGTTTTTATATGTCAAACCTAAAGTGGTAGGTAATTAGGTAATTAAAAATACTCTATTGAGGGAAGCGGGTGGATGGGTCCTTGAGTCCAGACTTACGGTTAGGTGGTCTTGGTTAATCGAGAGATTTTCTTAAAAAGAAAAATTACGTTAGTATATAGGCAAACAAATGGCTACTAGATATTAGGAAAAATCCGACTTGTATTGGTTTAGGGGGCTAGGAATGGGATTTTGCATTATCAACGTGTTACACTCCCCTTGGTCTCCCATTCTCTTTGAACCAAGTGCAATGCAAGTTCGCTTCAGTTCGAGTGATCCTGTGAGAAGTGGGAACTCGAAATATTGACGCTAGCTGATCAATATGTAACATGACCAATATTAGGAACTCAAGTCGATCCTTGTGGGAACGGCCAGAAACTTCCACTATGGGGTAGACTCAAGCGAGCCTAGATGGCAAACTCCGAGGTATTCCACGGAGTCTTGGATGGCATTGTCTAGGATACCTCTTAATGCCAAATGGACTACTAAGAACGTGCCAACCAGGAAGCAACTCAGGTGAGCACGTCACAATTTGTATCATATTGAATGCGACGCAAGTATAAAAACTAGTATAGATTTGTAACTACAACTTAAGATATCTTTTTCTTAAGCTGTGATTTTTTTTTTTGGTGAATATATATTCTTGATTTCTAGCAATAGGACAAACTATGGAAATAATTCTTGATTTAAGTCAAGTTTATGTCAGCCAAGCACTCATCTAATTTCAGTTGGAGAAACCAGATGATGCGAATATTAGATCAAATATACAATCCTTCGCCCTTGTATTGTGAAAGATGATGGATGTTAAGTGGAGGGTACTGTTACTTTGACACAAATCGTCTCACGTACCTCTAGAACAATTAAAGAGGGTAAAATGGATGGAAACCTTTAAAGTTGCTAAGATTTATTTATTCTACGAGGCCACAATAAACTCAAACACGTTCACTGGAGAATGACAAGTCAAACTAAACTGGTACATCTACGAGAAGGTCACAAAGGTTATACCGGCTAACCGAGTGATGGTTGTAGGTTACTCCAGTCACTGCAACTACAAAAAAGATGGATTACTTGATCTTCCTCTGAAATATAGATTTCTAAGATATCCATTCCTAGAACCCTAATTATTATTTAATGGATGTATTGCAATGCCATGCCTAGATTATAATAGGGAATCCTCTTCCAAGAATAATATAAGCCTTTGAGCTACTTGAATAATGTATTTCTTTCCTATTGATGTAAGGAATTTCTTTTGTCCATTTATTGTAATCAAGATTGGTTGTCACCTTGCATTCAGGCCATGTGTATATTCACCTTGCATTCATTCGAATACAAATGGCGGAATAATTTTATGACTATCTTATAGTGAATGTACGATACTTATTCCTTCTGTCTAGAATGGTGTTGGAGGAAATATGGGACGGATTGTTACATTGAAGGTGACCATTGAATAGAATCCCATGCTTCATATATTAATAACTGACTTATTCCTCCTGTCTAGAATGGTGTTGGAGGAAATATGGGACAGATTGTTACATTGAAACTGACCTTTTTGACTATATCAAGATCAAATCTAGTGGATGGAGAGCTTAAAGCTTGTTGAAATATTTCTCTTTGATAACTCTGAATAGAATCCCATGCTTCATATTAGTAACTAACTAGATCGCCAAAATCAATTACGTATATGAAAAACTAACTAAGTTCGTCCCGGTCGATAGAATGGCTATTCTAGAAAGTAACCCTCTTGATAACTACCACAAAGAAGGATATCTGGACCTTCCCACTAAATACCGAAATATAGATGTACACGCGGCAACTCTAGCCGATAAGAGTTGTGTTACTCGAGACTTGAGCCGAAAGATAGAAACAATTTCTAGTTGTAATTAAAACTCTATTTTTGATGTACAAACACTGATCATTATTAGGAACATTGAATAATACATACTTCCTTTTCAAAATTAATGAGATCACATTAAGCAAGTTAATATCTTTCTTGAATATTATTACTGGAGAAAAATTTGACCATGAAAATTGTTTAAATCCCCAAGATGTTACTTCAAACCTCAATAGCATAGAAGTCTAGGAGAAAAAAATTCTTCTCAAGCAGTACAAGCCGCCAGAATTCGATGATTAGGGGAAGGATACTCCAATTGAGGCGGAAACATGGATAGAATCTATGGAAGATTATTTCATTGTTGCAAGGACTGCACCCTCAAATCAAGCACTGATTGCAAAACTAAAACTGACAGGAGATACCTATCCTTTGTAGAAACAAGTGGTGCAAGGACTAAGGAGTGTCCAAAACCGCTATCACTTGGGACAGGCTTAAGGATGTTGTGCATGGGAGATATCTTTCACCTACGTATCGGGCCCAGAAAATGAATGAAATTTTCAATTTGAAGTAGTTAAGCCTAACCCTAGAAGTTTACTACAAATTCCTAACACGTTAGAAATATGTACCGTCAATGGATATTTCATAGCAAGTATCCAAATGTTGCAATGGTCTAAATCAGCCCCTAAATACGCGTCTTGAGTCAATGTGACCATTAGATTTACAGGACACATTGATTCGAGTGGCCCCAATAGTTCAAGAGATGAAGCAAAAGCCAAGAAATGCTAAAATTTAGGACAAAAATTGTCAGAACAAAGGCAACTCCCAAGGCTATGTGAAAAGAGTCCAAGGGTAGTGTCAACCAGATAGGATAAAGATGGATATTTCATAGCAAGTATCCAAATTTTGCAATGGTCTAAATCAGCCTCTAAATACGCGTCTTGAGTCAATGTGACCATTAGATTTACAGGACACATTGATTTGAGTGGCCCCAAGGTTCAAGAGATGAAGCAAAAGCCAAGAAATGCTAAAATTTAGGACAAAAATAGTCAGAACAAAGGCAACTCCCAAGGCTATGTGAAAAGAGTCCAAGGGTAGTGTCAACCAGATAGGGTAAGAGAGCCAAGTCAAATGCGGCGGGGAACTTTGTGTTAGAGATCATTGCTTGGTCGGACTGCACAGTCCAGTCGGACTGTGCAGTCGGACTGCCACGTGGCAGTCTGACTTGCTGCAGTACAGTCGGCTGCATTTATTACAGCTGACCTGCATATTTTATGCGCCCTGATTCTGGCTATTTATAGCCGAGTTTTCAGTCTTCTGCCCACATTCTACTGCTCACAGATTACAGGCTGGTGGCTCGTGCAGATTCCGTCTCTGTTCGCAGATTTCAGACACGAGACAGTGCAGACAGTAGCGGACTTCAAGGTGAACAGCAAGCTGTATTATCGAGGTGGAGACACGCAGTCCAGCGCACTGCGCCTGTGTATACATCTGCATATCTCTGCGTTCTCTCTCTCTTAGTCCTACGCTTCCGCACCGCTGCACTCTGACATGGTATCAGAGCAGTGTTGAAGGGTTGACCGAGTGCAGAACCAACCTGAAGAGGAGTTTCTATCGCGACACAAGGCTGCGTTTTAAGTGTTTGAGGGCAGGCAGGAGGGCTGTGCCTCAGAACAAGGCTGAAGCGAGCGTGGGCGCGGGGAAAGAAGTCCAGGTGGTGGATTTGCTGCTGTTTACTGCTGTTTGACGAGGAGGAAGTTTGAGTTTCTATCGCGACACAAGGCTGCGTTTTAAGTGTTTGAGGGCAGGCAGGAGGGCTGTGCCTCGGAACAAGGCTGAAGCGAGCGTGGGCGCGGGGAAAGAAGTCCAGGTGGTGGATTTGCTGCTGTTTACTGCTGTTTGACGAGGAGGAAGTTTGAGTTTTCAGCTTTCAAGTGCAGGTTTTTTTTTTTTTTTTTCATTGCCTCTAGCGGGTGAAGAAGTTTTGGGACGCGGAAGAGCCCTAGCAGGCTGAGTTTTCACAGTCAGAGGGGGCTGCTTTTGCGTTTGTGAAGGCATTACAGGTGAAGATGTCTACAGAGATTGACTTGGAGTTCCAGACCATTATGGACCGGAAGCTGCCTGTCTTACCGGCTCTTCCCGCAGATCAGAAGCTCGATGGCGACAACTACCGCATCTGGCGTGTGATGATGTTGGCCATCCTTGAGTTTTACGATTTGGCGGAGCTTGTACAGGAGGAGATCGACTGGCCCTCGGTGAGAGATGAGTCCAAACTCTCTTCCGATGCTCGTGCGGAGTTGGCCAAGGCACAGTCTCACTGGGACAAACTGAATGCCAGGATTCGTTCCTTTCTTTTTCTGTCTTGTACTACAGCCGTGATAGCTCACATCGAGCACTTGACGGTGGCTTGGAAGATTTGGCTGGAGCTTGATCAGGTGTATAATTGGATGACCCTTATGAAGCGGGTTTCTTTGGAGGTACAGATGCGGACCTTGTCCGTGAACAAGTCTTCTTCGTTGCGGGAGCACATCAACAAGCTTAGAGAGCTTCAGATGCAGGTTCAGAATGCGGGGAAGCCGATTTCCTCCGAAGACATGGTGATCACACTCTTGTCCCAGTTGCCGCCACGATTCGGTGCTTTCTACTCCGCCCTTATTGCTTCGGGGCGGGAGTCCACTCTTCGGTGGGAAGGGTTGGTTCCTATGGTCTTGGACCAAGAGGAACAACTAAAGGGACAGAATGCTTCCAAGTCGGAGGCACTGACAAGTCAAGCCTCTCAGAAAAAGGAGAAGGACCAAAAGAAGAAGAAGGGGGATAACAAGTCAAAGAAGGACAAGGACAAGGACAAAGAATCCATATGCCATATTTATGGAAAGATTGGCCATTGGAAGAAGGATTGCCCTGACAAAGACAAGAAGGACACGAAGGATTCTGGAGCGGCGGGTACACCCTCATCAGCTGCATTTCTTCATCTAGCTGTCATTGAGGACTCTACACCGAATGCTTCTGATGCTGCGACGACAGCTCCCCAGGCTCGAGAGTGGATCGTTGACAGTGGTGCCTCCCGGCACATGACTCCTTCACCAGATGGTGTTGCCCAATTGCGACCTTCGCGTGGGAAGAATCTCGTTGGAGATAGCTCTTCAGTGTCTATTGCCGGACGGGGTGAGATGCAGCTTATTCCAGATGGACGTGGTGATACCCATACCTCAGAGGTCTTGCATGTACCAGGTTTAGGGTATCATCTACTGTCAGTTCATAAGATTTGTTCCCTTGGACTTTTGGTGGAGTTTGACAGTGATTCGGTGCGAGTCCTTGATCGTGGGTCAAGGAAGGTTCTCTCATCCGGATATGAGGAGAACGACATCTATAAATTGAAGTCTTCCACCGCCCTCTCTACTCTTATTCTTACCTCTCAGACACAGTCAGAGCTATGGCATGCTTGGTTTGGTCACCTCAACTATGATTATCTTCGGAGGGCGTCACGTGGACAGCTTGTTCGAGGGTTGCCAGATATAGTGGTGAGCCAGTAGCCATGCGTCTCCTGCATTCGTGGGAAGCAGCATAGGGATGCCATTTCCCACAAAGCTTCGCGGCGGTCTACTTCACCGATGGAGCTTGTATCTACGGATCTTTGTGGCCCTATGAGGAACGAGTCCTTGTGGGGAGCTCGTACTTCATGTTGATCGTAGATGACTACAGTAGGATGACATGGGCCTATTTTTTGGCATTGAAGTCAGAAGCTTTCTCCCACTTCAAGGATTGGCTTTTCTTTGAGGAGAACCGATCAGGCCGGAGATTGAAGACCTTGCGATCCGACAAGGGTGGTGAATTTGTTTCTAATGAGTTTGCTCGTTTTTGTGCAGATAAAAGGTATTCACCAGGAGTTTGCTAATATCAACACTCCTCAAGAAAATGGCATTCTTGATCGGAAAAACCGCAGTGTGATCGAGATGGCGCGCACCGTGATGGAGCACCGACAGACACCTCAGTTTCTGTGGGCCGAGGCTGTGGCTACTGCAGTCCACATCCTTAATCGATCCCCCACTTCGGCCGTTGATGGGATGACACCTTTTGAGGCTTACTTTGGGACTAAGCCCGATGTTTCTTATTTTAGGGTCTTTGGGTGTGATGCCTATGTTCACATTTCCAAGGCTCATCGTGATAAATTTGAAGCAGCTTCCCGAAGACAGGTATTTGTTGGCTACAACTCCTAGTCCCAAGGCTATCGTTTGTATGATCCCGTAAAGCGGGATGTGTACACCAGTCGAGATGTGCGGTTTGTGGAGGTTCCGGCCATATCAGCGGCGGGTGAGGAGCATCCCGTTCTTGGAGATCCAGGGGAGAGTTGGGCTCCTGCTACAGTTCCTTTGGAGCCCGCGCCTTTTGATTCTGATTCTGTTTTTGACACAGTCTACTGTTCCACCGGTTACCCCCGAGGAGTTACCACCGGTGGATATCCTAGAGTCTTCAGCTGATGGAGAGAGACGAGGGGAGGTCCGGCCTCCTCGTTGGGCCCGTGACACACTCCATGATTCAGGGATCGAGGGGGTCCCTGAGGAGTGGGGACCGCAGGATGGTCCGCGGCGGTCACGGAGGCACCAGGCACATTCTACGGAGCTTGTTTGCTCTAACTATTGTTTGATGACCCGTGTTATGCAGGATCGAGAGCCCACCTCCGTGAAGGAGGCTTTACAGTCCGCACCATGGAAGAAAGCTATGGAAGCCGAGTTGGAGGCTATTGAGAGGAATGACACTTGGTCACTCGTGCCACGCCCCCTGAATAAGAAGGTGATTGGCGTCAAATGGGTCTTCAAGACCAAGTACCTTAGCGATGGTTCTTTGGACAAGCACAAGGCTCGCCTTGTTGCTAAAGGTTTTGCATAGCGCCCAGGGATTGATTGCCATGATACTTTTGCCCCCACTGCTCGTATGGCGACTATTCGAGCTGTTCTTGCCTTGGCTGGCCATAGGAGATGGCCTGTTTACCAGTAGGATGCCGAGGCTGGTTGTGTGCTTTTTGTGTTGTATGTTGATGATTTGATTGTCACAGGTGATCATGCACAGAAGGTCCAAGAGACGAAGGCAGCTTTACATCGGACGTTCGAGATAACGGACTTGGGTCTACTCCATTTCTTTTTGGGCCATGAGATTTATCAGTCTCAGAGGGGGATCTTCATCTCTCAGTAGAGATATGTACAGGAGCTCTTGGTTTCTTTTGCGATGGAGGATTGTCGGACCCTTACTCCTATGGATCCGAACTGGAAGGCCACTTCCCATTCAGCTTCTCCCATGGCGGATGCTTCCCGCTATCGTCAGTTGATTGGATCATTGATTTGGCTCCTCAACACTCGTGTTGATCTTTGTTTTGCTGTTGGGCTCTTGGCAGGGTTCATGAGTGAACCTCAGACGGTGCATTGGCAGGCTGCTCAGAGGATACTTCGGTATTTGAGGGGGACGTCTGATTTAGGAATTCATTATCCAGCAGGCACAGGTGGTTCAGATCTTGTTCTTGCAGGTTGGAGCGACTTGGATTGGGCCGGTGATGTGGACCACAGGCGGTCTACTACAGGTTACTGTTTTACCTTGGGTGCAGGTGTTATCTCATGGAGTAGCAAGAAGCAGCCCACGGTAGCCCTTTCGTCTACTGAGGTGGAGTATCGGGCCGCGTCTTCCACCACATGTGAGGCTGTGTGGCTTCGGAGATTGCTGGCGGAGCTTGGCTGCCCCCGGACTCGTCCTACTTTGCTGCAATGCGACAATGAGAGTTGCATTGCCTTGGCACGCAATCCTGTTTTCCATGCCCAGACGAAGCACATAGAGATCCAGTACCACTTCATCAGAGAGAAGCTTCTGGATGAGACCATTACTATGGAGTACTGCAAGACGGAGGACAATCTTGCAGATTTGTTTACGAAGGCACTTCCCCAGGCTCTACTTTGTAGACATTCTAGATTCCTCAGGCTTCTGCCCCGCCTAGGCTTTGAGAGGGGATGTTAGAGATCATTGCCTGGTCGGACTGCACAGTCCAGTCGGACTGCCACATGGCAGTCCAACTTGCTGCAGTACAGTCGGCTGTATTTATTGCAGCCGACCTGCATATTTTATGCGCCCTGATTCTGGCTATTTATATCCGAGTTTTCAGTCTTCTGCCCACATTCTTCTGCTCGCAGATTACAGGCTGGTGGCTCGCGCAGATTCCGTCTCTGTTCGCAGATTTCAGACAGGAGACAGTGCAAACTGCAGCGGACTTCGAGGTGAACAGCAGGTTGCATCGTCGAGGTGGAGACACGCAGTCCAGCGCACTGCGCCCGTGTATACATCTGCATATCTTTGTATACAGCACACTTTATACAGCAGATCTTCATCTTCTACTGTCTCTTTCTCTCTCTTCTCTCTCTCAGTCCTACGCTTCCGCACCGCTGCACTCTGACACTTTGTATCCATAAGAAAAGACAATGAGGCTCCAAGGTGCTTTTATTACAAGGAACAATGACACTTCAAGAGATAGTGCCTAAAGCTTGGCCCAAACAACCACCAAGGGCAATTTCAAGGGCAGAATCAAGCTGTTAGGGGCAAAGTTGTCGGAGTAAACTTGAAGGAGATCAATGATGATAAAGGTCCTATGATGGAAATTGATCTGAAAAGAGCAAGAGTACATGCTAGTCTCAACAAGAAGGGTCCGAATCGTCAATTCTCGATGATCCAAACACCAACAAATTATCAAGGTAAACCCTTCCGAATTTTTAATTGACTGTGGGAGTACCCATTCTTTCATATCTCCAAGATGTTTAAAAAAGCTAGGCATAAACACTATTCGTGCACCTAGATTGCTTGTGGAACTAGCAAATGATAAAGTTCTTTCAACACAATAGAATAGCAAGGTAGAATTTAGTCTGGGTGGCAATTCTTCCAAAATGAGTTTCTGGATTATGACCCTTGGAGCTTATAAATGTTTGTTGGGTATGGATTGATTAATTTCAAACAACATCCATATCCATTGTGAAAAGGGTCAAATTACATTTCAAAACCTAGAAGGGGAACAAGTAACCACTCAAGGAGAAGTAGGAAAACCTAAGGTTCAGCATAGTGAAAGAACTAAAGAAAGGATTACCCGTCTATCTAATTAAACTCAACAAGGCCGAGCAACATAGTGAAGCTAAGGATCAACCATCTTGGCTTAAAGATTATGTAGATGTTTTTCCGTAAGGCCTAACAAAGCTTCCACCGACAAGAGAGGTAGATCATGAGATCCAACTCATTCTAGGTGCTACTCTTATAGCCAAGCGACCCTACCGGATGTGAATTCCTGAAGCCATTGAGCTAAAAGAATAACTCAAACAATTATTAGACCAAGGATACATCGAGCCAAGTAATTCATTAGGGTGAGCCCTGATAAGAAAGATGGAACACTCTACATTTTATTGATTACTGTGAGTTGAACCAGGTGATAGTGAAAAATAAATATCTAATTCCCAAGGATAGACGAGTTGCTTGATCGACTGCAGGTAGCAAATATATTTTAAAAGATCGATCTCAGATCAAGCTACTATCAAATAAGAATTAAGAAGGAAGATATGCCTAAAATCGCCTTTAACACAAGGTATGGTCGTTATGAATTTATTCTGATGTCATTTGGATTAACGAATGCTTCTGCCACCTTCAACAGATTGATGTAAGACATTTTCTAATCTTATCTTGATGATTTCATCCTTGTCCTCTTTGATGATATCCTAATATATTCCAAGGGTTCTAAGGAGGAGAAAGACCACGAACCACATTTGCGAATACTTCTTGAAACAATGAGAACTCACAAGCTGAATGTTAAAAAAAAGAAATGTGTTTTCTTCAAGAAGCAAGTTGAATATCTAGGGTCTATAGTGTCAGTAGATAGCATTTCAGAGGATCCAGCTAAGATCAAAGACATACAAGATTGACCAACCACCTCCAACAAGGGTCAAAGAAGTGTGAAGCTTTCTAGGACTAACAGGTTGGTATAGGGTCTTCATCAAAGACTATGCCTCGATCATTGCACCTCTCATTGACCTACTCAAGAAGTAGGTCACTATTGTATTGACGTCTATTGAATAATCCGGCTTTGAAAAGCTTAAGCATAGCTTGGTAATCGCTCCTATTTTAAGGCTACCTAACCTAAGCAAAGAAGTTTGAAAGAGCTTTGGTTTCAATGGCAAAGGGTATTGATTCTTGATTGTTATCTTGTTGAGTCCTCGATAATCCACACACATTCGAACTGATCCATCATTCTTCTTCACGAAGAGAATTAAGGCTCCAATAGGAGACTTTGAGTGCCTAATAAGCCCCTTGGCTAAGTTCTCATCAATGTTCTTGCGTAGTTCAGCTAGTTCATTAGGGGATAGCCTGTAGATGGGTCCAAAAGGTGGTTGAGTCCCTTCATGGAGTTCTATAGATAGCATAATCATATGGTTTGTGTTCGGACAAGAGATTTGCATTTTTTTTTTCAAAGATATCTTGGAATTCCTGATAGTGGCTTGATTGATTGATCCTCACTATATTCTTGAGCTGGTATATGATATATCATGTAGGTTGGTTCCTACCTTGCTATGTGTAGAAAGGCTTTTGCTCCTAGATATACCGACTTTTCTTGATTTTCACGACATGTAATCTTTTGCTTGACTCAATCAATTTTTGGGTTGTGTTTCTTTAGCCAAGGCATCCCAAGGATGATTGGATTTGTGAGGTTGGATATGACATTAAAGCATACACGAGATTTGTGATCACTAAGAGTTACCATGAGTGGTTGGTTCTCCTTGGTAATATCTCCAGATGCTAGAGGTCTTCCATCCATGACTTCAGTTGTTGCGAGATTGGTCTTTTGGAGTACTAGAATTTGGTATCTATTCATAGAGCCATCATCAATGAAACATGTGGAGGTCCAGTAGTTGACCAGGGCTTTGAGGTAAAGGACCTTTCTCGGCATGATCTTCTGGACTGTGACAAGGAAAGTTTCCATGGGTGTGGTTGGGATTAAGAGACCCTTTCTTATATCAAGGTCAGGTTGTATGGTCTCATTTACAATCGGACATCCTTGTTTTTCTACTCAAGGATAGTTGTAGCAACTCTTGGGATTTTTGCCCTCTTATTTGGGTAATTTAAGGTGATGTGTCTAGGGTTTCAACTTTCCACAATATAGACATAGATGATTCTCTCTTTGTCTTTGGTTTTCTTGTGGGGTCAAGGGTTGGAATTTGGTATTATCTCTTTGCATCTGTTCGGGCTTGGTTTCTTCTCTAATTGGGTCTTTGATTGGTGCTGGGTTCCATTGGCGAGGCCTTAATTTTTCTCGCTTTTCTTGCTTTCTCTTAAACAATCTATTATCACATTGGATAGCTTGCATGATATAATCATTGAGTGTTTTAGCCTCAGGCATAGTAAGCATGAGGTCCTCGGACATCCTTGTTTTTCTACTCAAGGATAGTTGTAGCAACTCTTGGGATTTTTGCCCTCTTATTTGGGTAATTTAGGGTGATGTGTCTAGGGTTTCAACTTTCCGCAATATAGGCATAGATGATTCTCTCTTTGTCTTTGCTTTTCTTGTGGGGTCAAGGGTTGGAATTTGGTATCATCTATTTGGTATTATCTCTTTGCATTTGTTCGGGCTTGGTTTCTTCTCTAATTGGGTCTTTGATTGGTGCTGGGTTCCATTGGCGAGGCCTTAATTTTTTCTCGCTTTTCTTGCTTTCTCTCAAACAATCTATTATCACATTGGATAGCTTGCATGATATAATCATTGAGTGTTTTAGCCTCAGGCATAGTAAGCATGAGGTCCTTGATGTCATCTCGAAGATCCCATCTGAATTGGGTGATAAAATACTCCTCATGCCAAGTGAGATCACATATTAATTGCCTAAATTCAGATGCATAAGTAGAGACAAGGCGGTTACCTTATCATAGCTTTCGAAGTTTTGTTTCTGCTACTCGACTAGTGTTTGCATCTCCAAATGTGGAAATGAGCTTGTAGAGAAATGCCTCATAGTTATGAAGTATTGGCATATTCTTTTCCAAGATTGGGGCAAACCATGATAAATCTTAAACACAAAGCAAAGTCCCAATGAATCCCACCTTGGAAGCATCATTTGGATACCTATCCAGTTGCATACAAATATAGAGCTTTACTTGCTATAGGAATCCCTTGAACTTTGAATGGTCCCCATTAAACTTCTCTAGTAGATTGATCTTGGATTCTCTTGTTGGGGGTTGATAAACATGTGGAATCATTAGATCACTTTCTCTGTTGTTCAGCAATGGATTTGGTCTTGCATCTCTTGAAGTGTAAGGCCTAGATACATAGGGTGTTCTATTTGAAGTTGCACTTGTCGTTAATTCAAGTCTTAAAGTTGTTGTTGGAGGTTTTGAAGGGAGGCCATGATTCTTTCAAGGGTCACCTCTATGGTGCTCAGTAGGGCTAGAAAGTAGTCTTGTCAAATTGTTATGGGAGCACTAGATTGTACTCGAGAGACTAGACTAGATGTAAGATTTGTTATAAGAATTCTGATTACAAGATAATCTCACATAGGGACACAAGGTACAATGATAACTTAACAAGATATGGAAAATCCCACAACTTGGGACCGTACGTATAGACAACAGGACTCGATAGGATATGAAGGATCCCACAACTTGGAACCATAGGTATGGATAGAAGATATCGGAATTACAAGATCTCCCTCGACGGGGATGAACAAGATACAAGACAATACTAAATAAGATCTCATACTATGAGACTACAAGGTGATGAGACAACAAGAGTGTAATGGAAGACAAGATAAGACTAGATAACATGACTAGACAATAACTAAAATTAGAACTTGAAGTTGCTTGGAGATCTCGGCTCCTTGATATCATAACTAGACAAGAACTAGAATTGGAACTCGAAGTTACTTGGAGGTCTTGGCTCCTTGAGCTCCCAAGACTAGACTAGCATTGGTAAAACTGAGGAGCTCTACGGCGAGCCCCTCCATTTATAGGTATTGGGGGGCGGCTAAAGATCTTTTAGAATATTCCATGATGACATCATTGATGATGCATGCAATGACATGACATCTTTTAGAAGGTTCTATGATGATATGGCAAGGATGGGTTCGCATGGTTGACTTGAGGATGTCTTGTTAAGGGTGCATGCACATGGGGTGTGGATTTATATAGCATGAGTAAGAATTAATCTGTACACTTGATCATGGCATGTCTATGACACAATCTTGGAAGGATTGATAGGTTCTCCGAATCCTCAAAGAGAGGAGTTTTGAAAAATAAACTCTTATTAAAATTTATCTTGGGCTAGATGCCAAGGGGAAGAGTAATCCGAGAGGATTATTAGAAGCTATTGCTACTTACACTAAGTTTAGCCTCGATATTATCATTCTAGGAAAAGGATTGTCCTGGAAGGAAATTCATTAAGATTAGTTGTGTGTAAGTTGTTTGTGGTTGTAAATTACATTTTGATTTTTCTTAAATTATTAGGATAAGAGATGGATAATTGGATGTAAGCTGAACTCTGAGGTAATGTTCCGATAGACATAGAAAATTGACTGAGGCAGTGTTTTTTGATGACGCTAGACCTCCCCAAGGTTAGCGTGAATAAAACCTACTCTAGGGGGTTTTTGTTTTTGCGTCAGTGAGTATGGATCAACCACAACGTGAAAGGTCTTGCCGTAGACAATCCTCACAAATTCCTTAGACTCTTACAAATTGTCGATTACCCGTCGAGCCTAAATAGTATTCTGGAAGTTCCGGTATTAGTCTAGGGACTGAACTTGGTAGGAATAATACCTTCGGACTGATATTATGTCCAATCAGGACAAGAAGCATTGTAAAAAGATATTTTCTTAAAGAAACTATTTGAGAAAGAATTGCTTTACATTGTTTTTGTGTTGTGAAATAAAGATGTCTAACGAATTTGTGTCGGCGGATAATCAAAGAAGCTGTTTTTATATGTCAAACCTAAAGTGGTAGGTAAGTAGGTAATTAAATATATTCTATTGAGGGAAGTGGGTGGACCGACGAGTCTAGACCTACGATTGGGTAGTCTCAGTCAATCGAGAGCTTTTCTCAAAAAGAAAAATTAGGTTAGTAAATAGGCAAACGAATGGCTACTAGATATTAGGAAAAACTTAACTTGTATCATTTTAGGGGACCAGAATGGAATTTTGCCTTACGGGCAGAGGGGTTGACTCCCCTTCGTCTCCCATTCTCTTTAAACCAAGTGCAATGCAAGTCTGCTTTAGTTCGAGTGATCTTGTGAGAAGCGGGAACTCGAAATACCGACGCTAGCTGACCGATAGGTAACTTGACCAATATTAGGAACCCAAAACTCACATCGATCCTCGGGGGAATGGCCAAAAGCTTTCACTGCAAGGTAGACTCAAGCGAGCCTAGATAGCAAACTCCGAGGTATTCCACATAGTGTTGGATAACGTTGTCTAGGATACCTCTTAATGGACTACTAAGAACGTGCCAACCAAGAAGTAAGTAGCTTGGGCGAGCATGTCACAAAGACCTCCAGATACAAGTGCTATTTCTTGGAGCAATGAGAAGCAATCTATAAAGGCCCTTTCATCTACAAAGATTGAGTAGCGAGTGGCTACCACATGTGAGTCCATTTGGCTTCGGCAGTTGTTGAAGGAGCTTTTGTTATTCATAGATAGGAGCTACTACACTTCTCTACACTTGAGAGTTGCATAGCCTTGGCACGGAATCTTGTTTTCCATACTAGGATGAAGCACATAGAGATTCAATATCACTACATTCGTGAGAAGCTCTTGGAAGGGACCATTGATGTGGAGCTCTACTACACTTTCGTGCAACAATGAGAGTTGCACAACCTTAGCATGGAATCTCATTTTCCAAAGATTTAGTATCACAACATTCATGAGAAGCTATTGGAAGGGACCATTGATGTGGAGTATTGCAAGACAAAGGATAATGTGGCGGACTTGTTTACCAAATTACTTCCTCGAGCCGTTCTTAGTCAGCATTCCAGTTCCCTTAGCCTTATGCTGTGTCTAGGATTTGAGAGGGGTTGTTAAGAGATATGGTCATCTCCAGGAGGGGCCTAGGCATGTATAGGGCAGTCTATGCAGTCGCATTTTGCCTTGAAGCAGATTGGGCATCAGTTCAGGCAATCACCATCAGTTTGGGCATATGATTTCAAGCTAGACACGCAGGCTGGACTAGGTCAACAGGATGTCTGTGCTATGTCTCAAGCAGTAGATTGCAGCATTTTTCTTATTATTTTATTAGTTGCTGCAGTCTGTCATTTTCAGCATGTAGGTGGCCAGTTAAAGCCAACCTGATGTATTTTGTGTGTTTTTGTCAGCCTATCTATGGCTGGCCTTCCTGGGGATCATCATATCCCTTTAGTTTCTTGAAGGTAAGAGAAAGCTCCGGCTGGTGATACTCCAACAGCCGGTTGTATATATCTGCCTTCAGTATTCAGCATTCGTACTCTGCAGTCTATTTAGCGTTCTACTGTGTGTGTGTGTGTTCACTTCTTTCTTTTAGTCTGGTCATATGCTTCCGCATTTGCTGCACTATAACAAATTCCCAAGGTGATATGCCTTGGTGTGGACATAGATATATTATTATAACAATAACCAGGTAATTTTGTTTTGCAAGGGAAATAATGATTCCCGGCTTCAGCTCGGAATTGTGATGATTTCAATTTAGCTACATGAGAGTGCAACAACTCTTAAGTGGCACGTGCTATTAGTTCCCAAAGAAGACATCTTTTGCTCATTTTCTGCCCATCGGTATCTCATCAATATGTTATAAAATGTATATGTCTGTTATCATTAGTATCTGTGCTTTATTCTGATGGAAACCTATGCAGTTCCCGATTTCAACTGGGACCTGTGATCTAGCTATATGCGAGTACAACCACCCTAGATGACACATGATATGCGAGTACAACAACCCTAGATGACGCATGCTTTCAGCTTAATTAGCAACAATGTTCTTTTGCCAAAGAAGACATCTTCCGTCTCATAAATATGCGTCAATAAATTGTAAACACAGATATCTGATCAATATATTCTAAGTGGAGATCGGTTATCATCAGTTTCTCTCCTTTATTCTCTATGTTTCATCTTCACAGATAGGGTCTTTGGATCAGAAACGTCAACAGAAGAAGTCTATGAGGAAGGTGCCAAGGATGTCGCTCTCTCTGCTTTGACAGGAAAAAACGGTGAGCGGCCTCAAGCGTTACTGATTTGTGTGATTTCTTCTCAGTTTGCTGTGCTTCTCGTAATGACCGCTCTTCCAACGCTTTCGTGTTCCAGCAACGATATTTGCCTATGGGCAAACCTGCAGTGGGAAAACGTACACCATGCATGGCATTACCGAGAGTGCCGCAGAAGATATTTTCAATTATATCAAGCAGGTGCAATGCGTTGATATAATTGTACTTGTGCTATTATTTAATTGTACTTATGCTATTATTTTACTTTGCTTGTCAACTTAGCTCTTTAGTGCCCCTTGCAGCGTGACGATCGTGTTTTTCTATTGAAATTCTCCGCTTTAGAAATCTATAATGAAGTGGCAAACGACCTTCTTAATCCAGAGAGCGGTTCTCTTCGGCTGATGGATGATCCTGAGGTTAGTGCTCCAAAGCAGCATTCATTTCTTAGCTGGTAATGCAAACAGTCTGCTGATGTGATTTGGGCCTTATCTCTGTGACCGAAGCTTGTCATTTCTGTGCAGTGACCCTCTTTAACCATTTTTTCTAATAGGATGCTGATGCTGGCCTGGCATTTTATTTCCTATTAAGACTGGTGTTGCGTGATGTGAGGTAATTTTGTGGATGACAAACATTGTCTAAGCTCTTTGACTCTTGCTATGGTTGGACAGAGAGGAACTATCATTGAAAGGTTGGTAGAAGAAACTGTGCGAGATAAAGATCATCTCCAAAATCTTCTGGGTATATGTGAAGGTGAGCAAGGGAATTTGTAATATATCAAAGAAGTTTGCTGTGAATTGACTTCAGCTCATTCAATTGTTGTAAACATCCCGTCTCTGCAGCACATAGACAAGTTGGAGAGACGGCTCTAAATGATATCAGCTCCAGGTCTCATCAGATTATCAGACTGGTAGACTTTAGTCTAGCATTAGTTTCAGTCAAACATGAACTCTAATCATCACAAGACACAAATCTTGGTACTTCTATTCATTTGAGTATCTCCTTGTGCAGACAATTGAGAGCTCTCCACGGACCACTATAGATGAGAGACCAGTGAAGTCCTTGATTGCTGTTTTGGTGAGTATTTCCATTACTTAACATGTGTTAAGCTTTTTGATAGGCTTATAGAGGAGAGTTAAAACTTCTGTACAGAATTTTGTTGACCTTGCAGGAAGTGAACGAGCATCTCTAACGCAATCAGAAGGAACTAGACTCAAAGAGGGTTGTTATATTAATCGCAGTCTCTTGACTTTAAGCACAGTTATTAGGAAGCTCAGGTGATTTTCACTGCTTGCTTCTAAATTATATGCTCCCCATGAGCAATCACAAAGGAACAAATATCTGTTTACTTACATTATTATGAGTAAATGCAGTGAGGCAAACAAAGCTAAGCCAGGACATGTCCCATATCGAGAATCAAAGTTGACACGCATTCTGCAAAATTCTTTGGGTGGAAATGCTCGTACTGCAATAATATGCACAATGAGCTCATCTAACCGACATGTGGAGCAAACAAGAAACACATTGTTCTTTGCTTCCTGTGCAAAGGAAGTGACAAATAGAGCTCAAGTGAACATGGTAAGTTGTTTAAACTTCATCCACATCTGATATTGCATCAAATTAAGCTGCTAAAATAACCCTCCACCATCTTCTAGGTGGTATCCGACAAGGATCTTATCAAGCAGTTGAAAAGGGAGGTTTCTTTGCTTGAAGCCAAACTACGGCTGTCTACATACTCAATGCGGAGCTCTTCTGATGCATTGTTACTGGAGAAAGATATGCAGATCCAAAAGGTACTTTACAAATTAGTTATATCGCACAAGTTTTCAATCTCGTTGTGAGCTGTGTGAACTTGAAAGATACTGAATACGGCTTCTTTCAAGCAGATGCAAGATGAAATGCGTAAAGCATTACAGCAGCGGGATATTGCTCAATCCCAATTGGATGAAGTCCTCAAGCAAATGGAGGCATCTGAGCAAGCCAGGGCTCTCGTAAGCTTTAGCTATTCAAACTTAGATTTAACTGTGAAGCTTTACAGAGCTATTCAAACCAAGATTTGACCATTCTTTAAAACTACACTGTCCTCATAGGTTAAGTGCACCTCACATATTTTCTTTGTTGCTGCAGACAATATCCGTTGTTGATACCCCACCATTGAGCACAAGTGATGATCACCTCTACCATAGTCATTCTAGTGACGAATCGTTTGGAAACGTCAAAGATCTATCCTGTCAGGTTGAGGTTAAACGCATGAATGAGAGTAGACATTCACAAAACCATAAAATCCAGCCATCTGACAGCAGGCAACCCACCACAGCTTCTGCTGTCCTGCTTCAAGAAATCCACAAGCTAGAGCACCTGCAGAGTGAGCTTGCTCAAGATGCAAACCGGGCACTGGAGGCTGTCCAAAAGGAAGTTGAATGTCTTCGCTTGGCTCAAGCTGGTATGAATCAAGAAGCTGCCAAGAGTGTGGCTAAGCTGCAGGCAGAAATCCATGAGATCTACGAGTCCCGTGTGACTGGCCCTGATTATCCAATCACCAAGGATCTCATCGTTGAAGAGAACAAGAAAAGCATCTCTTTAAAAGATGAGATTCAGAGAATTATGTTGAAAGAGAAGGAGAAGTTTGCCGGTGATTATGATGCCAGCCAGGTTGATCTAGAGAAAATGCTCGTCAATATGCACATGTCAGTCGAGGAACTTGGATTGTCCACCCATGCAAACAGTACCCCTCTTAAATCAGAAAATGGGGAGTACCTGAGGGTTCGAAATGATCCAGCTGGCATCTATAGTGGGCGAAACTCTGTAGATGGAAATCAGCTGGCCATCACTAAGTTGAATTTTGCATTTGATGACAACACTCCGCCACAAGCAGGTCTCTCTTACTGCATAGAATGGATTTTTTCAACTCACCTTGCTAAGATGATTTTTCTGAAATATTTTAGTGGAACCTATTGCAGAGGAAAACATCAGGAGCGTACATGCATATGTGACAGACTTGAAGGAGAGGGTTGCCAAGCTTCAGTATCAAAAACAGTTGCTAGTATACAGGGTAACTTGCTCAACGTATTGCCAGTAGGAGATGCTTGTGCTCTTGTGGTGTGGGTTGTTATGTTAATCCATGTTTTCTTCTGATCATATGTCAGGTCCTAGAACTGGAGAGAACTGGAAACTCAGAGGAAGAAACTAATCAAATGACTCTAACTGCATCGCCTGAAAGATGGAAAACAGACTTTCTGCAGAAACAGAAGCAAATTTTGGAACTGTGGGATGCATGCCATGTGTCTATCATTCACAGGTCGCAGTTCTACATTCTGTTCAGAGGGGAACCAGCAGATGCAATCTACATTGAGGTGGAACTTCGAAGGCTAACGTGGCTAAGGGATAACCACTTGAGAGGAGGCCCCAAGCCAGTAGGGCTTGGGCTTGAACAAGCATCAAGCCCCACATCCAGGTAATCATCCTCGGTAAAAAGAGAGTGGCAGGAATCTCCTGTATCCACAGCTTTCAGGAGCTCCTAATGATTGGGCATCTTTCTGCAGCATGCGGGCTTTAAGGCGCGAGAGAGAATCGCTTGTGAAATACTTGAAAACCAGATTGACAGCTGCTGAGCGGGATCAGATATACGAGCAATGGGGCATATCTTTGGACACAAAACAACGTAAAGTGAAGCTGGCATACCAGATCTGGACAAATCCCCGGGATGAGGAGCATGTCAAGATGAGTGCAGAGCTTGTTGCAAAGCTTGTGGGGTTGTGGAACAGCAGAGCTGGTGGTGCCTCAAAGGAGATGTTCCAGCTTAGCTTTTCTCCTCCAAGCAGTGAGAAGACCTGGTTTGGTTCCATTTATAACCTGTTCAGCTTTAGAAGTGCTTAAAAAGGTAATGGTCTCACTTCTAGATAAATGCCTGTTTGGAAGTATGAAGATGTTTATACTACTACCCTTGCACTCCTGTGCCCCTCCCCCCCTCGTTTACTCAGTTGTGCCACTCCCCATAATCCTTCTTAGCGTAACAGATCCACAACTAATTCAGAGCGAAAAATCAGGACATAAAATCTGTTCTCAAACACTGCTGTAGCTGCACGTGAACCATTTCATTTTGACTAGAAGGCTGTAGTGGTAACGTTGTGAAACCTTAACATAATCTTTACTTGCAGGAGGAAACACTAGCAGGCGAAGCAACAAGCAAAGCAAGCGCACAGAGATCTGCACATTACCAACCAAAAGCATAAATGGAAATTTTTGCTCGCAAGCTTCCATCCAACCGAGCTTTAGCAAAAAAACAATGACTCGAGCATCTATATTAATATCGTCCCTCCTTGGCAGCCTTCTTGTACCCATAGCACTTGTATAGTTTGGTGACCATCAGTTCAAAGGAGAATCATCCTTTGAAAACACATCACAAGTCACAGCAATATCTGAGAAACTTTCAAATGCTGAGGTAGGGCCGTCAATGTCGCTACCTTCCCTTCCATTCAATGTTTGGCTTGCGTCCTCTGTGAATCTTTGTGAAACAAATTTTGCTGAAGTAACGAGAAGCCATATCCATAGATAGCAGGACAGTCGGTACAGAATAATAGCATGCAAGGTTGCGAAAGCCAGTCTTACATTACTCACCCTCCGAGACTCGGTAACTGTACGATTGACCACAAGTTATGGGATGCTATTCATCATGAGAGGCTTGGGGTGGTGTCATTGGTTGAGATTTCATATGTATAATCAGACACATAAAATATAATGTAATGCAATGCCTTTTTTTAAACGCGACTAGAGAGAGAGAGAGAGAGAGAGAGAGAGAGAGAGAGAGAGTTATGCTTTGCCATTTGTTTCTTACTATGAACTAAAATGCAAGCTACTGTTACAATAATCTTTTTGGTTCAGTATTGCTTTTCATTCTTTGCTGTAATTGTTGGGGAAATCCCCATATTTTGTGGTTTAACTCCTCCCTCCTCCTCCCTCTTATAGAAGTAATTTGTCTTCTCCGATATAATGTTAAAAATGTTCACTTAAGCTTCTACCTACCTGATTGCTCCAGGAATTTCTCCCAAATGCCACCCACATTAGCAAGGTGTTCTCATTTTGGCCTAAAAATTTGAATGGAAAAAAGAAAGTAGTCATTTAGTCTTTTCAATCTCTGAAGGTGTTTAGCCATGCCTAGGCAATTTTCATGCTCTGACTTCCCTTTCATGGATGGATTAAAAGTTACCTCAACGTGAGTTTTGTATTGGCTTCAAATGCATGCTGGAGAATCTGAGTATCAATTGCATGATTAATAACAAAATACCCAACAATTCCAAGCACAATTGTAGGGGAGATTGTATATTCTCTTTTTTCTTTTCGTAATGGACTCTCTTTCTCTCTCTCAAATTTGTTACTCCCATACACACGCCAGCATCTCTTTTGCCAAATTTGTTACTCGTATAGCCAATTTAACATGCGTGGCCAAGAAAGTGATCCATTTTTTATCCTTCTATAAATACAAGGCTTGTCAAATTGCAAGCCTCTGCGACAAAGCTACCTCATATTGAAGCTGCATTGTTACATCGCATGCTATTGCCAATGATATTGTACAATGGCATGCATAGTTATAGAATTGAAGTTGCATTGTTACATCGCATGCTATTGCCAATGATCTTGTACAATGGCATGTATAGTTATAGAAGGTGGATGAGGGATATGCTGTTATAAGGACCACTTATAATGTTGCTTAGAAGCAACAATAACTTCCTAATATTGTTAGAGGGGAAGATAAATATTGATATTTGAATTGACAGTCCTTGTATTCAAGTGATCTTAGTGTTGGCTAAGTCTACCTTTTAGTTTTGTTTATTCATCGCTCACTTATATGAATGGGGAACAAGGTCTATATTAGGTTATTGCAAAGTTTTGGGTGACAAAATTCACATGCATCAATATCATCAAATCAAGTCAATGTTATGCAAAGCTCATCAATCTTTAGTAAAGTTGTAAGGTTCTTTGAATATATTTCAAATAGCCTTTGCAAGACTAGGAAAATAAAGTGCTTAACTTAGAAGAATAAAGAAACAAGCAGAGAGAGGAGGTGCATGCATAATTGAAAGTAGCTTTGGAGTACATTGTTAATTCAAAATTTTTGAACTTAACTATATACGATGAATGTAGGATAAAACATGACGAGCAATGTGCTTGAGCCTAAAGAAGACATCAATGAAGTAGTAAAATAAACAATACTTGAGAAGAACTCAAGAACGTGAAATGCTTAAGACAACGATGTGTAGAAACATCAACTAACCTCAAGGGCATGCAAGAAGATAGTCAATATCAAGCAATTAACATTGTCAAGTAGAATCTTCCTCACATTCTCTACCACCCTTGAAGGATGTGCAATGGCTCCTCTAAAAATTTCAATTTTTATAACTAACTAGTGTTTTTCATTAACAACAATTATTTCATCACTAAGGCTTGCATATCAATCAATTTTGCATAGTATTGGTCTTATGTATAATTAATGCAAAAGTCAAATCTTTATCATGATCAATTTTTCACTTTTTAATACCTTCCATTGTCTTTTGTAAGGTTGAAAGCCTCATTGTATGGCACTTATATATTTATTCAAAAATAAGAGAAAAATGAAAAATAAAGAAATATGCATCTATGGTACTATCCTCAAGTTAGGTATGTTTGGTAGCCTTGGTAAGTTGGCTCCATCTTTAACACCGTAGTACTTCTTTCAATTTACCACACTTACTTAGGGCTCATCAAGGGCAAGTTTATATCTAGGGAGCTTGGTTAAACTTGTATCCTTGAATCGCTTGCACTTTCTCTCTATAATTCTCGTTCACCTTGATGACATCACATCAACAAGGAAAGCAAGGTGGAAAGTCTCTTAAGAAAAGAAACCAACTTCTCCAACTACTACAAGTAATTGTGAGCACTAGAGACCTCAAAAGCACTTAGCTTGTATACAATGCTTCGACCAACCTACTTAGAGTGTCTCCCCATAATCTTCTCCACGTAACCTTTTCCTCAACATCAACAATTCTTGCCATCGCCCATTGAGATCCCTTACTTCATTAACTACATGACTATGAAGAATTGATGGAGCCATCTTCTAACTAAGTACCCAAGTACACACAATCACTTGTAATATTCACATAACAACCTATGCATGGTTTGGGTCCTCAATTATGGACAACACTCTAGGCCTCTTTAGAGTTTGATCCATCTTCCAAACTGACATATCCTATGCATGAAAGAAAAGACTAGTACTTTCCCTATGGTGAGAACACATGAGAGATTTCTCATTGCAAGTACACAAGGCTTCAAGACCTTTGCACCATACCTTTGAATTTTTCTTCTTCCACAACCTTAGGAGGCTTGAATATTTCTAATTTTGTTTAATAGAGCTTGCTATTTTACACTTAAGAGGCTTAAGGAGTTTAGAAAGTTCCCAATCATGGGTTCAAATACTTAGATTTTGGAATGATATAGCTCCTTATGAAGGAAGGTTGTGGCGTGTAGCTGGTTCATGGCATCATCTCACAATTCAACCTTTCAAGCAACATAAAGCAATCTCCCTTGGGTTTAGGTATGATGCATTGAATGGAAAGAGAATGTTTCCATCAAACTACTAATTTTGCTAAATTCACTTGCTTTTTCTTAAGACTAGTTAGTAGTTTTATTTCAAAAGAATTTAATAAGTAATATGAGAAAAAAAGGTATCAAATGTTGGTTGGACTTGTGGAAACTATTCAATGCAAATTGATTTCACATGGTTTTAATTGTCAGACAATTAGGCTTCAATGACAATGCGAAATGATGGCTATAACATGTTTTTATTAGACTCAAAGAAGATAAGCCAAAACTTCTTATAGAGTGGCTCCTAAATTTAGGTTGCAAAAGTTAGAAATACAAAAAGTTTAACTAAATGGATTTAGACTAAAGATGGTTGAAATCTAGCCTAGATGGATTCCAAAATCTCTTCTATAATAGTGCAAGTTTGAATGGGAATATGCTAGAACTAATTGTGATTTGGGTGCAAAATCCCACTCCTTTCAACAAGGTGAATTTTATACTTTTGAAAGTTGCTCTTAAGAAGTTGCTCTTAAGAGGTTGCCTGCCAAAGATAGAGTATGAACATGGTCATTTGTTTCTTTTGTTTGCCCTTTTTGGCACTTAGTGGCAAAGCTTGTCTTCCATTTATTTTGGGATTGTAAGAGATCTACACCAATGTGATAGAAATGGTAGAAATGATTGTCAATGGTGACACTTCATAATTACCTTACTTGGAAATAAGCCTTGCTAGGGTACAAGAGAAGAACGAGTCATGTCTAAATGGCATGTTACCAACGGCTTGACTCTTATTAGTATTTGGCAAGCTAATAAACAAGTGGTACTTATATCACTAATGTGGGTTCATGTCCTCAAATAAGAAGTTTTAAAAGTTTATTAATTGGATCCTTAAGGTTTTAAAGTCCTTTTGAGAAAAGGGAAGTAATACGTTCTTATGTTATAAGTTATCCTTCCATGTGGGGTCGTCTAAAAAATTTTAATGCACAAGATAGCCCTTACAAAAACAAAGTGCAAACTATTAAAGTACGCTTGCATACATCTCTTAATGCTAGATTATTCTATCAAGGTTAATGAATGAACCTGGATGTCCAATATGCATTTATGGCCATGAATGATGAAATGAATCAACTTAGAAAAATAAATACATATGCTAACATATAACAAAACCATCAACTCACCTTCAAAACAAATAAAAGTAATAGCATTGTAAAATAATTCTATAAATGTGAATTCTAAATAATCCCAATAGTACTACAAACTAGAAATACCAAAATGATAATTGAGATTTGAATGAATGTCCAGCACAGCTTCACAATCAAATCTTCCACACATATACCATAAGCTATAAAGCCACAATACAATTAATTATATTGAAACTGTTTTAATGCTCTCATAAGCTAACTAAATGGACATGCTTAAACCAAACATTTTGATTCTTATTTGATAGAAGCAAAGCATAACTTCATTGGAATACTTGATGCTTAACCTTGATGGATGATGGATTCAAAGGCTCTTATGCTCTGCCCTATGAGAAATATTCAATTCACATTGCATCATTTTAAACTCTACCTGAGTGGAAAGGTTGATCTCATATTAGGATACATCCCCCCCCGGGGAGGTCAGTCCTAAATATATGTATGTATCGCGTGGGTTCAATATCAAGGATTTTTAAAATACTATTTTTATATATTTTTAAACATATAGAAGGGTCCCATATAAATGGGTTACTTATTACAGATTGAATAGAAAAGGGATATGTTTTATTAAGGAGAAGTTCAGAGATAAAGATATTTATAAATAGGCCTTGAATGCACGTGATATAGAGGGTATACATATAGTGAATTCCTCGAGGATACATAATGACAAATCTATGTTAAAGTCCTTATAATAGAATGAAACTTTATGTCCTTAAAATTTGAAGCTATTAAAATATACAATTCTATAAAGAGACACATATGGATGGTATAATACTATCCTACTTGATAGTGAAATGGAAAAATCTCTAATGTGTTCTTACCTTATTTCCCTTGAGTTGTTGAGACAATTTTCTTCATCTCTATAGGACCCAACCACAAATAGACATGGATAGCAATCACGAGGGAGGAGGGTTCCTGGTGGTCTTAGGCCCTCCTCCACCACCCCTTTCCCAAGCCAACACAATGCAAGAGGGGGACCACCATAGTGTTTGAAAAGACCTTATCATGTTGTGCTAGTCACAATGGGCATTGTCCCAACTCCATTATTCAATCTCCTAGTATCCATTTTGAGTGTTTTTTGACACACAATGGGGCTTTTGGGGTTCTTAATAACTAAACAATTCTAGTACCAAAATCTCAATTTTGGGTGGAGAATGCAAAGGGCCACTCACGTTGTGTTGGTCCTCTTGGGTACCTTCCCAATTTCTTCATCTCTTTTGCAAATGATTTTGAGCATTTTTTGACCCCAAATAGGAACTTGGACTGCTCCATATGCAATCAAACCATTAGTTTTGCCCCATTCTCCACTCAAAATTTAGATTTTAGTATTATCAATTGATTGATGTATTTGGAACAGTCCAAAGCCTCATTCAATGTTTAAAAATACTCAAAATGGCACCATGAGATAAATAATGAAGGAGTTGGGAACACCCATGGTGACTAGCATAGCACGATAAGCCCTTTCCAAAACTATGGTAGAGTCCCCCTCTTGCATTGCGATGGGCCTAGTGCCCCCCCCCCCCCCCCCCCCCCCCCCCACCCTATGCGCATCGTACTGTTCTAAGGCTAGCATAATGTGAAAAGGGGGACTCAAAATAGTGTTTGGAAAGGCCTTATCGCACTATGTTGGTCTCAATGGCTACTTTCCCAACTTCTCTGAAATTTGATCTACTAGTATCTACTTTTAGTTTTTTTGACATGACGGTGCTTTTGGGGCATTCTGGATATGATACATTTTTGAAACATAAGAAAGCAATATTGCATTATGGCTTACTCTCTATGAATGTCCGTTTTATCTTCTTTCTTTAATACTAATTAGTTGATAGCATCAAAATCTAAATTTTAGGTGGAGAATGGACGAGGTCTAGAGCGACCCAAAATTCTCATTTGGGGTCAAAAAACACTCAAAGAGGACATTGGGAGGCCACAATACAAAGAAATTGGATAGATACACCATATTGTGTCAATCCTCCTAAAGGTGGCTTTCCAGAAAAACACTCAAAACAAACACTTTGGGGGGGGGGGGGGGGGGGGGGGGACAAAGAAATTGGAAAGATAAACAAGAGGATCAACACAATGTGAGAGGAGCTTTCCAAAAAATTTGGGAATTCCCTCTCATATTGTGTCAATCCTCCTAGTGCCTTCTCCCTTTCCAATGTCTTTGTATTTTGGCTTCTCAGTGCCCATTTCATCATTTTTTGAGCCCAGATACAGGTTTTGGGCCAAGCTAGACCCAATAATTACTCCACCTAAAATTTAGGTTATGATACCATTAATATTTTTTGTTATAGTAAAATAATATTATATTTGGGTTAGACTTCATCCAGTTGTTTTTTTATCCTCTTGCTTTAACACTACTTAGTAAATTGAACATGAGATCGGCATGATATGATAAAGAGTACCCAATGGTGTCCAATGTTTCTTATTGTGTTGTATTGGCCTTCATAAGAAACTTGAATCCCAAGCCAACATAATGTGATTGAGGGCCCCCAAAATTGGCCAAGGGCCCTTATCTTGTTAAACCAATCCTAAACCAATGTAACATAACTAGGGGTTTCTTACAGTGGTGAGGCCCCTATATCCCATTGTATTGGCTCTAAATCAAACCGTGAACCTAGATTGTACCTAGAGCCAACATAACACAATTAGGGATCCTTAATGGTGATAAGACCCCCATATCATGTTGTATTGGTCTTTCCATATTGAAATCTTTGAGTTGACCCTTACAAGTGTCAATGAATCTCTAGGCCTTGTCATCTTCTTTGTCTACAATTCAACCCAAGTACCAATAGAGATAGTGGTAGGAATCCATCTATTGCTTCATGTGTGTCAATGAACTTGTCCCCAAAAAATACCTCGAAATGTTATGTTAGGGATTTCTTAAAGTGAGATAAAACCTCTAAAAATGAAAAGCCTCATTTTTATCATAACCATAGCTCTCCCTATATTAGCGATGAGGCTTTCTATTTTTGAAACAAAAAGGCCCAAATGAAAGTCCAAGTTTTCCTTGATGTGACTATTAAAACTAAAATGCCAAAGCTTTGATATCAGAGAATTATTGCAATAAATGCTAATTTCAAAAGCTCCAATGGAAAATTTTGAACCACATAGTACATAAATGCCAAATGGCATTTTCAAGTTTGAGTGTGCCTTATGTTAGAGAATAGTATTAATGAAGTTACATGCTTAAGATTTAAATAAATAAGATGATAACAATGACTATAATTAGCATTAAAAAATAGAGTGAATTACATACCCCAGTAGCAAAGGATTAAGCAAGCAAAGTGGTCCAAATTTCATTGTGCTTGAAGCAACACAATGAGCTTCACTTAACTACTAAAATTATGCTAGAAACAAATGATGGTGAACCATGAGACCAATATCTATATCGAGCTATTGGACACATTGCAAATGACTACTATTCTTTGAGAAAGAAATGAAAGGGGTGAGCAAGAGTGAGAGTGAGAGGGAAGCACAAGCAAAAGTAAGAGAGCAATGGCTATGGAGGTTTGAACTCAAGAGAGCAAGAGTAGTATATGGGAACTCCAATTGTCACAATGGGTGACCTGCCTTCCCTTTATTCTTCCATAGTAAAGAATAAACATAACAATTATGGGTAGCTGTCACTTGCAGTGTACAGGTACGTGGGCACTAAGTACAAGATAAATATATGCAGCTAGGTATATGCAACCCTTAACCCTCAACAATCTTCCACTTACACAAAATATATATACAAGTACAACTAGATGAGAAAAGACATTATCTCATCCTATGCCCATCATCTTCCTAAGGAAGGCATAACCTACCATCATCATTAGAAGACTTTCACTGAGAGATTAGAAGGATTCTCATTTGTAGAGATCTTAACAAGCTATATCTACATGTCCTCAATCACCTCTCTAATGAAGTGATGACGGACCTCAATGTGCTTGGTCTTTGCATTACAAACTTGATTATCTACCAACTAGATAGCACCCATAAAATAGACACTCTAACCATAGGGCCTCCTTGCAAGCGCCAATGGCCACAATGTACTCAACCTTAGTAGTAGAGAAGGCAATGCATTTTTGCAACCTAGACATCTAAGAAACAACACCTATAGTAAAGATGAATACATACCCAAAGGTGGACTTATGACTATTTACATGTCCTTTATAATTGGAGTTAGTGTAGCCCATGACTCTAGTATCCTGGCTACCATAGCAAAGGTATAAGTTTGTAGTGCCCTTAAGGTATTTGATGCTACTCTTGCCCAATGTCACTTGCTAAGCGTGGCCATATAACAAGCCATAACTCCCACTGCAAATGCTATGTCAGGTCTAGTAGCTATCATGGCCTACATTTAGTTGTCCACTACAAATGCATAGGAAATCTTGGCCATCTTGGCCCTCTTATAATCTGATTGGGGATAATCTACCTAACTAGTCGTCACATGGGAAGGTAAAGGCATGCTAGTAGGCTTATCATCCTACATATAAAATTGCTAAAGTATCCTATAAACATACTCCTTTTGTGATAGGTAGAGAAGTCCCTTTAGAACAATTGCATGTAATGCATAGACTAAGTATGTGAGAAGCATGCCCCATGTCCTTTATATCAAATATCCTTTTGAGATGAGTCTTTAAAGCATCCAGCTCATCATGAAGCATGCCTAATAATTAGCATATCGTCAATATATAATACCAAAATGATAAGGCTACCATCATCAGCTTTCTTTGTGTAAAGATATGAATTCATAGCATTGTGGATATAAGACTGTGAATGCATGAAGGTATCAAACCTATGATACCATTTTCTAGGTGCCTAGTTAAGTCCATAAAGACTATTTCTCAACCTGCACACTAGGTTGTCCCTACCATTTTCCACAAAGTCCCTAAGTTACTACATATATGTGAGATGTCTGCCAAGCTCATTCCAAGGTGCACATTTTTGTAGTCCATCAATAGGTTTTCCAAATGACGTCGCTCGGTGCTCCCTTGGAACATCATCTTGGAGGGGTATCCTTCTACCTCCCTCTTTCTACCTCGCTCTCGCAGCCTCTCAGGGTCTCCTTGTGCCAGGAGAGCCTCTTGTTTATAGCTAAATTAGAGAAGAAGGGTCGTGGCTAAGAAGAAGAGCTCTTTATGGAGGGGATCTTGGAAAAATCAGTAATATGAAACTTCTAAGATGCAATTTGATGCTGAAATCACAAATTTGATGGTTCCATTGGCTCTGAAAGGGGGGTAAAATTCCCCAAGACACCTGACACCTTGTTAGAAATATTCTAAATCACTCATTCTTCTCCCTGTTCGAAGTGTTGTTTGCTACCTGTAAACTGCGATTGCGATGCACGTGATTTCGCCAATCCTTCTTTTTGCATTAAATCTCCAAACCTAGCTGAAAATAACCACTCACTATTTTTTTACATGATATCCTTTTCTAGAAGTTTCCATAGCTTTTTAGGATATTTACAATAAGTAATATCTAAAATATAAAAAATATGCTAGTTTTGTCCAAAAATCTAGTATTTTTGGACCATCCATACCATACACACTAACACTAATGACTAATATAGCTCATAACTCTCATTCACATGGTAACTTCCGTGATGGGTGGCTACAGTCATTGTCAATCCGAAAAAAAATGTCAGGTTACAATCCTCGGTTTTTTAAAAATTGTTAGTTAGTTAGTTATTAACGTTAGTTAGTTTTACTTTAGTTAGTAACCTTACTAACTTACTAATTGACTAACTAACTTTTGAACTAACTAACTAACTTTTAATTGCGTGGAAGTATTACAATATAAATATCGTCATGCAGGTCCCCATGCAAGAGAATCATCTTAATGTCCCTTTGGTATAAGTCCAAATCCAATTGTATGCAACCAAGGCCAAAATCAAGTGAAGGGTAGTCATCTTGACTACATGAGTGAAGATCTCATCAAAGTCAACTCCCTTCTCTTGTTTAAAACCCTTTGTAGACCAATCAGACCTTATGTGCTAGTTTAGGGTGACGAGGGTTGCTCTTCAACTTATACACCCACTTGCATGGCAATGCACATTTGCCATCAGGGAGCAAGGAAACCGAATCCCAAGTATGATCCTTTTGCACAATGAGTCGAACTCAAACTACATAGCCCTTTCTCAAGAGGAACTATCACCTCTCCACATAGCCTCCTCATAAGTAAGGGACTCATCACAATTTCTCACCATGACATAATGAATAGTAAGCTCATAATGATCAAGAGGACACGAGGCTCTAGTAGAGCATTGTAACACTAGCTATGATCAAGAGGACACGAGCATTGATACATCTTATTTTCTTGTCCATCATCAACATGAACTTGAACTATAATAGGTAGATCCTAGGCCACTAGAGCATCAATGGAAACTGTAGGCTATCTAACTGGATCTAGCTATATTGTAACTAAAGGCTCCTCTTGAAAGATCACCCTGTGCACCTTAATCACCTACTCGAGTTTCTTGTGCATTTTTTCTCATGAAATATAACATCATGGTTATGGATAGCATTCCTAGCATGTGGATCCCAAAGACAATAGCCTATCTCACCTACATCACCATATCCAAGAAAGATACATTTGAAAAACTTTGGTTCCAACTTGTTGCACTTATCTTTGAGAATATGGCAAAAAGGCTCACATCCAAAGACTTGCAAATGTACATATGAGGGAGATTTACCAAACCATAACTCTTTAGCAACCCTATCAATAAGAAGAGTGCATGGGGATTTGTTAACCAAGTGAATTGTAGCAGTAATTGTCTCAACCCAAAATGTATGAGATAAGCATGTGGACCCTTTTCTAAACGTACCTATTTATGCACTCCATAACACCATTCTGGGGTGGGGTGTAAGGGGCAGTCAACTAATGCTTAATCCCCAATTATCACAAAACTTCTTAGAAGCATGTGAGACATACTCACCCCCATTATCAGATCTTAGGTGTTTCAACCTATACCTAGACTGGTTCTCAACCAAGGCAAGAAATTGCTAAAACAAGGCTAAAACCATTAACTTCTGCTTTATAGGATAGGCTTAGATTTTATGCAATAAGTGACTAAAACATGGCTAAAATGTGAGAAGGTACTTAGCACCACCCAAGGATTGAAAGGTATGGGCCCACAAACATCCAAATGAACAAGAGCCATGGACTCATCTATGCATGTAGAACCAAACTTCTTATACATATCACATGTCTACCTGCTATATGAACAATGATCACAAGAATCAAAACATGAATAATCCAAGTGTGGGAGATACTACAAATGGATCGAAAATTTCATTCCTTTAAGTGCCATATGCCGAAGGTGATGATACTAGAGAGATACATGAGAGAGGTCAATAAGCCAATACATGATCAATGGAGCCAAAGACAAGCAAAGGATAAAGACTACCAATCTTGACACCTCTATCAAAAATGAGGTTTCCACGAGTGATTTTCCATGTAGAGTCACAAAAAAAACATGATACTCATCATCATCTAACTATCTTGCAGAGATAAGGCTTTTGGTCAAAGCTATTACATGACATACATAATGGAGAAGAAAGGAAGTGCCAGTGGAAAATTGCAAACATACATCACCAGTGTACTTTTCCTTCAACTTTCTCATATCTATCCTAGCATATCTTATGGAATTATGACTATATACCCACAATAATGAAAAGTAAGAGAAAACTTAGGATGGTAGGATTTACTACAACTATGCCCACATGAGGTCTAGACTTAGATCTATTTCTACTATGGGTTTCCACCATGGTGGTCATAACTGTCTCTAGTATCATTCATGCCTCTAATTGTAAGAGCATGAGAGGCACGAGCTGCATCCACATTATTTCTATCACTTCCTCAATAAGCAAGGCTCCCTTTACATCTGTGCATTTAAAACCATCCTCAGGAGCATTAATGCTAATAGCAATACAAAAGGTATCCCAAGGCTTTGGAAGAGTAACGAGCAAAAACATGGACTTTATGTTATATCAAAGATTATCTTTTGCAAAGTAAGCTAGCTACAAATAGAGTGAAACTCATTCAAACTAGTGGACATCAGCATGCGTTCCTTCATATACAAAGGTCCAAAAGTTTATTTTGCCATTATATTTATAGAGTAAGGCTTTGCTTATCATAAAGATAGTGTATTTTCTCCCATAATTCTATACACCACCGTTAGTCTCCAAGACATTGAAGTATACTTTCTGAGACAAAGAAAAATGATAATGGACTTGCATAACTATCAAGATCATCCCAACTGCCAACATCCATACCTTTAGGCTTTATGCCTTTGCATTTCAATTGTCTAACCTACATCTTTTGCATCAAAACCTACCATAACTCGGTCTTTCAATAGTTAAAGTTATTGCCATCAAACTTATCAATGTTAAAGATGGGACTATCCCTAGAGACACTAAAAAAGCACTTGCCATAATGACTACAAAACAAAGGGAGAATGGGCTATTGTAATAGCAATAAATTGGCCCCAAATTTGAGCCAAAAATGAATGCAACATGGGGAGAATAACCCAATGTATTATTGTCCAAAGTAAGAGCAATATAGTGCTTGATACAAGTGTTGACTCTCAACGAAGTAGCTCAGAACTGAATTTCAGTAATGTTGCTCATAAGACTATAGTAAATAGTGAGGAAATTATAGAAAATGTCCAAAATAGAATGCTCCCACTACTAGGAAAGTCCTAATAGCAACGAGACTTACAATGCAACTAGCAATGTCCAAGAAAGAGCATGCAACTCAAAGTACCAAATACTATTAGAGAATCCAAAAGTGTTAAATATAGATGCATCCCAACCTCAAGGTAACCATCTATATAAGCTAAATATGCACAAGAGATCTCTAAGAAATGGTGAGATCTACTAGATTGCAACCAACTCGCTGCTCATGAATAGTGGAGCTCAGTACATAATGAAGCATGTATCCATGAGTGATAATCTATCTGACAAGAGGAAGTACTAGAGAACCAAGTATCTAATAGGGATCAGCCCACAATGATAATGATGGCAAGAACAAGCTTTGCATAAACCAATGAGCATAAAGAGAGATCCCATAAGCTCCAAAGGCCAAGCTCTACAATAGAAAACTAAAAATACTCCCATATTGGAGGCAAGTTGAAGTGTTAGAGAGCAAAGCAAGCTCGACACATATACATCGAAACATCTAAAAGCCAAATAATGCCAAGTAATACATCCGAGAGCATACAAATGAATATCCAAGCCCATAATGGATAGAGCATTGATCAATGAAATCTCTACCAAGTATGAATGTAAAGGAGCTTGAGATCAAAGCTCAGAGCTCAAGCAAGAGCATATTTAGCATAACTAGCAGTGGTAAGCATGCATTTGATCTAAAAGTATTCCCGAGTGGCATGAAAGCATGTATTTCACTAATTTCCATTTGAGGTACGCAATAGATTTTCCAATGGTTGAGCAAAACAAGCTCTAATCAATCCATAGAGTCTTCTTGAGCATTAATACATCATCCAAGCATTTAATCTTCAGTGCATAAGCATCAAAGAAGCATAAACCTTAAAGAGGGATTGTTGCCCCAAACTATGAATAATAGATCTCTCCACAATAGTGAATCAATGGATGATCATCTCAATCCAAAACAATGCCCAAAATAGAGTCCAAGAAGGCACAATGAACCCCCAAAGGTTGGGCAAGAAGCAGGAGGCAAAGGTTAGAGCAGCTGATCAAATCCAGAAGCAACAAGGCAGCCCCTAAATTTGCATGGAAATTTGCAAGGGCTATCTCTTGCCATTGTGGTTGATATCTTGGGGTGCTCTAGCATTGAGTGGAGGTCCTCCTAGAGCTGGGAAAGAAGTTGGAGAAGGTGGGGAGCTATTGCATACCTCAAACGAAAGAAGAAATGGTTGCTATGGAAGCGTGGTTGAAACTCTCTTTCCCAAGTTAAAGTAAAGTGGTTGAAGCTCCTCAAATGTATAATACCATTTGAAAGGGATAAACGGGAGTGAGAGTGGGAGAGAAGTATAATGGGAAGCAAGAGAGCAATTGCTTTGGAGGTTTGAACTCAAGAGAGCGAAACTGATATGTGGGAACTCCAACAGTCACATTTGGTGTGGAATATGTGTTGGTATTAATGATGTGGACTAGGTTCAAAGGCCATAACATGATCCTCGACAATGTGTGCCAATTGCCTCTTTTTCATGATGGTTGAGAACTCCAAAAGAAATATGTTTTTTTCCCTTGACATATGCCATAGTCAAGATTTTGAGCGGACTTGGCTTGCTTTTTTTGTCAAAGAAGTGTTTGGGACACATTTTTCCCTACTGCATAAATCAAAACATGTAAAATGGAAAGCTTATTGAATTGTTACTCTAGCCTACACATGTCACAAAAATAGAGTGCACATAGTTTCTTTTGCAAAATAAAAAGATAATATTCACATACTTCATGAAAAGGTATCATCAATTCAAAATTGTACGATGACCAACTGCAACATGCATGTTGCCTAGCTTTGTTTGCCACCACATTGAGGGGTTATCTCACATCTCATTCATTTAATTAGTTCCGTTAAATAAGATTTTTGTCAATTGATCTTCTTTTGGATCTCTCTCTCACCCACGCACCATGCCATAATTAGATGTCTTAATAAATGGATAACTTGCCTCTTCTCATGTAGATTTGGTCACAAGTCTCTTTATCAATGATTTTTCATATAAAGTCCCCTCCCTTCTTTTGAGTTGTCAAATCTCAAAGTTGCTTGAATCAAGGCCTAAGTTTGATGGATGTTGTGCATGCTTTTGGCCAATTTTCTCATCAAAACAAGTAACAACTTCTTGTGCCTATTAAACAACATGTCTTGTCAAAAACATTGTGCATCACTTTTCATTGAGATTATGTATAACATGCTTGAATTTGTATGTACTTTGAGTCTTCATGTGGATAAATCAAAGGTGTTTCAACAAACTTAGCTATCAATATTGGACATCTTGTCAAATATAAGCCTTGATTTTAATTTAGCATGCTCTTTTTGTCATGTATTTCAATGTCCATCTTAAGATGGATTACAATCTATCTATCCTAGGAATAATCTTTGTGGTATGGCTTATCCACAAAAGATACTCAAAGGATTATGATTAAAAAGTTAAGAGTAAAATTCTTCAAGAGACTTAGTTTCTTTTCATACAACTTGTCTTATTAGTCATTAATTTTATGCTACTAGCCTTTTATAGGTTGATGGTGAGTCCTCGCAATTGTTAGTACAAGGGTTTTAGTTTTGTAACCATGGAAAGAATCAAAGATGTGAAAGTATGGATATATGATCTGAATGGTTCTACATAGGGGTCAAACAAGAGCCATGAAAAGGAAATGATGATTATATCATGAAAATATTGGGAAAGATTTACTTTGAGTTATGATCTTTGAATGACTAACCATTAATCTTTGGATTATTGTTGATATTTGGATCAATGTTAATATTAACATTAATAGATCAAGAATAACAATTCAAAGTAAGAAATAGCAAGCCTAATCTTTAGATTATTGGTAATATTAGCATTAATGGACCATTCTATCAAGAGAGACAAATGTCCATGGACTGGCTTTGCCATGACTTACAACAACATGATTTATAGCAACATTATCTTTGCCATCAATTTCTTTGTAATGAACAAACTGACTTGCTGATAATGGTCTACATATGCCCTTAGCCTAAAGAGGTTCAATAGGTGTGATGATCCACATGTAATACCAAGGAAGCCTATTTGTGCAAATAGATCCCCTTGGTGGGGATTCAATATTTTGCCTTAAATGTATTGATTAGTAACCAATATCTTTGATTGGCTCCTCATTTGTGTTTATCATTACCATCACCTCAAGATCTATGACCTTGGTCTCAAGTATTTTACAGGCAATAGGCATGGTAAGGGGATTCTTTGCATACTTGTTACATATTAATGCAATGACAAATGTACTAAAGGCACTTGGTGCATATTTGTCACATAATAAAGTTACCACAATAAAAAGGTCAAAGAAATGGAAAATGCTCTTATAATACACAACAAAGTTGAAAGTAAAAGGTGGGATGTGGAGAAAGGACATAAAGTGGTCGTCATTAGTGCCCATAAAGGGCATTACCCCCCACCTCCCCTTTGACATGTGTACTTGTCCCTCCCCTCCATGCATGTAGGGAGGTAAGCATGGTGTTGATGGAATCAAATCAAAGGACCAAGCTAGTTCAGTGAAGCAGAGGAAAAAGGGCGAAGATATGGAAGTTGATTACGGTGCTATTGCTATTGATTTTGGAGACCCTAATAAGGAGATTGAAAGATCACTTTAAGTAGACCAAAAAGCATTCAACCAAAGGAAGAAGGCTAAGTTCCATGGGTGGTTCTCAAGTCATCGATCACATTCTTGCTCAAATGACTCAAGTAGAGGTATGCTATGTATTCTAACTATGGTATTTATATGTTCTTCTTCGGCAAGCCACCAATGAAGGAGGAGTTTAGCTGTGGTTTTAGGCCATCTTTATGGCTTGGGAAACATTGGTTTGCAACATCCAATGGCTTTTTTTTTTGCACTTGTTGCCTCAAGGGCTAAAAGGGATTTTGTCTTGGGATCCAATGTCAATTTCAAAGTGAACATAGTCTACTCATTGTTATGGCGTGCCAATTTTAACACAAAAGAGGTTTTGTAGTTTGAGTGCCTCATTGGGTCAATTTCCTTGGGCTTTTGCCATGGATGGATGGAGAGCTTATGATTATGGCCAAAGTGCTTGGCAAGCCACTATGTGTCTAAGACCCTAACGGCCTACTTCAAGCCAACAAAAAGATGTGCATCTCCTACGGGATAGGACGCAACAGATCCTTGAGGTGCTCGAGCTCTTCAACCAAAATGGCATCAAACTATCGGTGGAGGTTAGATTCTCCACATTCTCGAATGTATGCTTTGTGTATAAAGAAGGGGGGAATTTTGCCATGGATTGCTCTCATAGAGAGGGTCCAAACAAAGTAAGACCAATGGATGGAAACAAGAAATCAAACAAGCAACCCACATAGCAAAATGCCTCATTGGGTGAGAAGAAGGACGCTAGTGTTAAACCACAAGAGCATGTAGCTCTTGAGAAGGATTAGAAGAAAGATAAAGTATCATCCTCAAGGGGAGGATCCCACCACCAGTAGGAGTCGTCTAATAAGAAGAACCTTCAGCCCATGGGCAAGGCTAAAGGAAGGAAGAATAAGAAGGTATCACTCAAGAAGCTTGCTCATAAGCCACTGTGGACAAGAATTTCAATGGTGTTCTTGATGAGAACAAGGGAGAGAATGATGAGATTCAAATCTACAAATGAAGCCTTGATGTTAAAGCTCACAATAATTATATATATGGAACATTTGGGGGTTAGGCTCAAAAGCTAAGAAGGACACGTGCAATCAACCACTCAAATTAAGGAAACAAGATCTAATGCTATCCAAGGGGTCAAGATGAGCTGTGAAGACAGAAGGAGGTTAAGATTCAAGGCATACAAAGTAGTTAAGGACTTGTGCGAGTGAGGGAAGAGGGGAACAATGATCATTGTCAAAAGCACGACCCTTGCCCACAAGTTTAGAGGGTAAGAGGAGATGGCATCTTGGTTGTCATTAACATTGACACATGCCTCCATCAAGTACTAATGGCATTAGTATATGGGACAAACTCTTCATCAAATAGAGCACAACTATGGTTGGAGATGGTTTTAGGGATTTGGAACATGACCCTTTTGGATGATTACTATTCACATGAGATAGGATCTATGTTCCTACAAGAAAGGGAAAGCTAGCTGAGCTAAAGGTCATCCATGACCTAATCAACGTGGTAGTGGCTTTTGGAGGCAGTGAGAAGCCCTTGCATACTTGGCACAATCAACATATAGGAGGCAATTGGAGGGCTGCCAAATTGGAAAGAACCTATGTGAATAAGGGTGCATGGTGGATTGCCCTTAATGTGAGATCTAGAGTGTTGATTGATGTTGCCAACTTAGATCACCTCCTAGTTCTCTATATGATCCATATTGCTAGCAAACCTACTAACGATTCACCCCCCATTCCAATTCAACATCTCTTTCCTAGAGAAGGAAAGATATGGTCAAGAGTTGAGGAAGACTTGGAAGGTTGTTAGTAAGCTAAACTAACTGGTGCAACTAGGCCATCACAAAAAAAGCCAAGTATGGAAATGAGAAATCTAGGGCTAAGAGAGATATGCTTTCATCCATTTAACGCTTTAGGGAGTGTAATATGAATGCTCTTGATTCTAATCCTTTTTATGTCCATTATCTTCTCAAAGAAGTGGAGTTGTTCCTTGACAATTTGCAAAAGTATAAAACTAAAGCTACGAACGTTCAATTGAAAGGGCTTTGGCATCTCATGGGCGATGCTCCAAGCACCTTCTTCTTCAAATCCTACAAATGAAACAAGAAAGAGAAACCATTTCCATGATCAAGGATGGGAGGGAAGAATCCACAAAGACCAAGAGACAATTGCAAAATTTTTAACGAAGCATCTAGCTACAATAGTTGGTACAACTCCTCACATCACAAGCAAATACCGATATTAATCAAACCAACATATCTAAACTTCAAGAATCCAAAACACTTACTTACAATGAAGATCAAATGCCATTTCTTTCTACCTATCTACCTTAAGCACCGGTTCAAGGAAAACCCTACTCCAATACTCGATTCAAGTGCACAAGCACTCAAGGCTCAAATCCGTTGGTCCTGACAACGAAATCAAAATGTGGGAGCTTTCGCTAGACCACTAAGACCCAAGAACCGCTTATTGCTCAAGCATTTTGAGTTGAATGCTAATGGCTATCTCTCACATAGTCGTATGCACCCTCTACCCTACAAGTGTAGTGAGCTTACCTCCATGCCCGATTGAGTACCCTTCTCTCTCAAACTTTCTGGTGCTCCACAATCCAAGATGCGAGCTCAAGCAACCTCAATCCTCCACCTTCAAGTTCCATACTCCATAGTTGCACGAGACGAGATGAGAAGAAGAAGGGAAGAAGAAGAAGAAGAGATGATAAGATGGAGAGCTTCTCCACCATGATCCCTCACCTTGACACACTCATTTCCTCACTTTCTCACACTACCTCACTCACTCTCTCAAGCACAAGCAAGAACAAGAAGAAGAGAAGAAAAAAAGGAGAGCCACTTTTTGCCACACACCAAGAATGAGCTTCTTCATTCACTTTTTGGCTTTTATGCATGCCCTAATCCCTTTTGGGCACCCATCTCCTTTTTTACATGACCAATCATCTTGCCTAGGTCCCCTTTTCCTATTCTCTTCTATTTACATTGTCCCTTCACCTATGCCTGTCTACACGTTACAAATTGCATAGGAGGGAGCCTTGCACTCTTTTACAAAAATTTACGGGCACTTTTTCATTTTAAAATGCGCATTTTTCCTTTTGCATTTGCGTTGAAATTTTAAGGTTGCCCTTGTGCTTTTGGCCGTTTCTCCTCTTATTCCTTCCATCGGGCTATCTTTTTTCATATTTTTGAATTTTTATTTGCTTCTTTTTCTCTATCTTACACTAGGGTTAACATGGATCATCACCTATGGGATCCACATGCTCTTTAGGTTATCCCACAGCCATGGTTTTGTTTTCCATGAGGAGAAGATACATAAGCAGCCTGAGCACGAAGTTGAGGTATGTAGGGTGATCTTTTGGGAGGAGCCTCATATTACTATACAACTAGCTAGATACCATGCAAAATCAAGTTGATATTCTAGTGGCCCACGATCATGATTTTGGATATGATGTATAGGCTCCATAGCCTATTTTGTTGTATGAGGAGGCCATGTTCAAAGGTGATAGTGACTCTTGGAAGAGGGCCATGCAATTTGAGTTTGATTCACTACAGAAAAACCATACATGGGATTTTCTTTCTTTGCCCAACGAAAAACATGCATTGCCATGCAAATGGGTATATATATTAAAGAGTACTCTTGGACACCCCAAGCTAGCATATAAGGCTAGATTGGTTGCTAAGGGTTCTAAGTAGGAGCATGGTGTTGTCTTTGATTAGGTATTTTCTCCTATTATCAAAATGACTACCCCATGCTTGGTGTTGGCCTTGGTTGCTCAATAAGATTTGGATCTCTATCAGATGGATGTTAAGATGGCTTTCTTTTATGGAGACTTGCATAATGAGTTATATATGTAGCAGCCCAAGTGCTCTCAAGAAAAGGGTAGGGAATACCTAGTGTGCAAATTGAGAAAGGGCCTTTATGGTCTTAAGCAAGCACTTAGGAAATGGTATCATAAGTGTGATACGTTTATGCAGTCGCAATCTTACTCTCATGATGATATGGATTCGTGTCTCTACACAAAGAAGTTTTGTGATGGTAGCCTTATTATCTTAGTACTTTATGTGGATGATATGTTGATTGTTGGAAGAGCTCATTTGATGAGCTAGAGGCATTGAAAACTTAGCTAAAGAAGAGATTTGAGATTAAGGACATGGGGCATGTTGCCTCATATGTTTTTGGGATGTATATAATGCATAATCCCTCTAAGGGGCTCCTTTACTTGTTACAAAATGAGTAAATACAAAAGATCCTTAAGCACTTCCATATGCAGGATGCTAAGCCTATTATCTATCCTTTATATTCCCATCTAAAATTCAATTTGATAGGTTGTCCCCAGTCAAATGAGTAGAAAGTCGAGATGGCCAAGATCCCATGTGCATCTACAATGGTGAGCAGTTTAATGCATGCCATGATAGCCATTCACTGACATAGCATTTGCAGTGGAAGTTGTGGCATGCTATATAGCTACACCTTGTTGATGACATTGGGGCACTGTGAAAGCTATCATGAGGTATACTGTAGATATATGTATTTGCTATGGCGGCAAGGATACTACAATCATGAGTTACACTGATTTCAACTATATGTAGGACATGCATATATTAAGAATTCCACCTTTAGGTATGTCTTCACTTTTGCTAGAGGTGCTATTTCTTGGATGTCTTGAGTGTAGAAATACATGGCCTTATCTAGTACTAAGGTAGAGTATGTTGCAGCCACCACTAAGGCTTACAAGGAGACCTTATGATTAGGCCATCTGGTGGGAGGCCTTGGTATTATTGTTACTACCTACACTACATTTTGATTCTACGATTACTATTTAGTTGGCCAAAGAATCTAGACTTCCATGCAAAGACAAAGTACATCGAGATACACTATCACTTTATTGAGGAGTGGTAGAGGACAAGTTTGTTGAGATTTTCAAGATCTTGACTAACGAGAATCTTACAAATGTGCTTACTAAAAGTCTTTCAATAGGAAGATGATGGGCATAGGATGATATGACGTCTATTCCTAAACATGTTGTACTTTATCACTTTTTCTTGTTCTCTCCTCACTAGAGGCACACTCACCTTTAAGTGGAAGGTTATTGGGAGTAAAGGTGCTTGTGCCTATATCGCCCTATATTTACTTCACACATCGTGACCACACACCTATGCACTTCAAGTGGCAGGTGTCCCCATCACTGTCATTTTATTCTTTATTCTTTCAGTTTACTATTGGATAAGGGGAGGCTAGTCACACATTACTATTGGAGTCCCACATACTCTCTCTCTCTCTCTCTCTCTCTCTCTCTCTCTCTTTGCATTTTCCATAGCCCTTACTTTTGCTTGTGTGCTTTCACTTAGGCTAAACCTTTCAAAGCAAGTTTGTAAGCTAATTGTGCATAACAAATCTCCATAAGAATTAGTGAGATTTACCAAGCTGCAACAACTCAGTGCTCATAAATAGTGAAGCTCAATACATAACAAAGCATGCGTCCATAATTGACAACTTGGATGATAAGAGAAAGTATCAGTATTCAAAAATCAAATAAAAATTAGCCCACAATGATTAATAACTACAAGGAGAATGTTTGCATAAGCCAATAAAAAGCATATATGAGAGATCCTACGATCTCTAAAAGCCAAGCTTTGCAACAATAAAATCTGAATGTACTCTTGTTAGAAGCAAACCAAAGTATCCAAGAGCAAAGCAAGCTCAATACATATATGTCATAACATCTAAAAGCACAAAGTTACCATAAATAATACATTTGGAAGCATGTAAAGAGCATAAGTATCCAAACCCATAAATAGGAATAATTGGACCTTGCAACCCTTGAAAAGAGAATATCCATACATAACTAGTAGCGTCAAGCATATATATGATCCAAGAGCATTCCTGAATGGCATGAAAGCATAGATTGCACTAATATTCAAAGCATATAATTGATGTACACTATTTATTATGACAATAAAGATCCTTCTGATGATAGGGCTGAGTAAAATGAACTCTAATCAATCCATAAAACATCCCCAAGCATTGGTACATCATTCCAACATTAAAATCTTAGTGTGAATAAGCATCAAGCATGCATAAAGTGGGGATATTGTGGGATATGAGCTTGACCGTGACCTTTTCCTAGTAAAGGGCTTCGAGATGTTCCAAACTAGGAACAACATGTCTATCCACAAAAGACAATTAATGCATAACGATCCCTTCCCCAAATGATTCTCGAGACAGAGTCCAAAGTGCCAGGATCAATGCCCAATGTCTAAGCAAGAAGTAGCAAAGGTGTTGGAGATAGATGGTTGATGTACGCAATGCAAGATATGCCCCTAAAAATACATTGCAAATTGTGGACTGCTATCCTAGGGCTCTATTTGCTAATCTCCTAGGTCACTTGGCAATATTGAAGGTCCTTTGAAAGCTAGGAAAGAAGTTGGTAAGTTGATGCTTACCTCAATTGGTTGAAGATATGGCTGCCATGGAAGCTTGGTTTGAAGCTCTCTTTCCTAGGTTGAAGTACATACTTGCTTCAATGCTAGTTGAAAGGATGGATAGGAGTGATAGATAAGAAGAGCACAAGCGGAAGTAAGAGCAATGGCTATGGAGGTTTGAACTCAAGAGAGCAAGACTGGTGTGTGGAAACTCCAACAGTCACAATATCTGACCTACCTTCCCTTTATTATTCTATCATAGTAAAGAATAAGGAATAAAGATGACAATGATGGTTGGGTAGCTGCCACTTGCAATGTACATGTGTGCGAGCATTGAGTACATAATAAATATAGGCAGCTAGGTATAGGCGACCTTTAACCCCCAATAGTGGTGATGATCCATTTGGTTGTATAAGTAGTTAATTAATCATTCACATGTGTAGTTTGGTTCCAATAATCTTGTGTGGCACTAGAACCGTGTTCAAAATCCCACTAACTATGAAGTTTTCTAATGCTTGCAGTAGGCTATTATGGTCTAGCATGACTTGAGAATATGTGTCACTTTTTTTGTTGCCTTTTTGAGACGGTCTACTAGAGTTAGATATCAGCTAGCTTGATTGATTTGCACCATCAATCGACTATATTGTCCCTGGTTCACTTTAAGTGGCCCATTATTAAAATTGCTATGTTAAGAGCTAATTGAGTTTAGATTACATTCACTTTTTTTGTCTCAATTTTCTATTTCTTTTTTTTAACTTGAGAGAGCGCTCCTTTTTTAGAATTAAAGTAAAAGTAGATGCTCTTCTTGGGAACAAAAATCCCCATTTGGATATATAACTAGATGATTAATTGAATCTTCTATAGAGGTCAAACAATGCAAAGTATGTGCCATTAATCCAATGCATCTTGTTGAGAGAGGCTTGCGACTAGATCTTGGGGTGGCATGGTGATGTGGCACCCTAACATATCTAATTATCAGTTGTCTTTTAATTAATTGAGGAATGCCAACATGTGTATGGGATTTCAAAGAAGGCTCTAATGATAACATCAATCTTATGAACCTTGGATTGGTCAATCATGTTCCACATTTGCATAAATGCATCCAAAATAATAATTATAGTAGTACAATATCAGCCTAGATAGCATAACAACGATTCCCAAATGAGCTTTGCAAGCAAGTAGCTTATTTATGTAGAAATGAACTGTTCAACAATAAAAAGGGAAGGATTGGGACTGGTCTATGTTGTGAAGAAGTTTTGTCACTATCTTTTGGCCACTCCACTCACCTACTTTGTAGATCATTGAGTGTTGGTTTCATCTTGTTACAAATCATGTGCAAGTGGATGCATTGTTAAATGGCTACCACTATTGATTGGACTTGGTATCTTGATGGTCGTGCCTAAAGGAAAGAGATATTATATGGTTGATCGCATGTAGAGAATCACAAGTGGAGAGCCAACAAAGTGTAAATTGATGGCCTACAAGACCCTACCACCTCATTGTGAGACAATTATACTGATTACGGCAATATGTGTGTGAGCATGAGGAGATATATGTGTGAGCATGAGATGTTCAATGTGCTCTAAGAAGCATGTGAAGGAATGAATAGAAGACACTTCAACATGGATACTATAGCTTGAAAGGGATTGCAAGCCCAGCTGTGATGGTCCATATCATTTAAGGTTATAACTCAATTCATTAAACATTGTGATGAATATTAGCAGATAAGAGTGACAATTTAAAAGGGAAAAAGACTACTACACGAGTGGTGGCCCATCAATCATTAGAATGGTGGAAATTTGACTTCATAGGCCTTGTAAGTCCCATAGATCATTACTCTCTAGTTAAGGATATTGTAGTCACCTAGTATTGACTATTTGATGAAATGGGTTGAGGCAACAACCATGAGAAAGACAACTTGTATTGTAAAACAACAAAGTTCTTATGGGAGCAAGTCATCTCAAAATTCGGTTGCCCCATTTAAATAGTGAGTGACCAAGGAGTCCACTTCCTCAACAAAGTCATTAATTATCTCCTTTCAATATTCATAGTCATCCATAAGAAGTCATCATCTTACTACCCACGACATAGGCAAATGGCTAAGCTAAGTCAATAAACAAGATTTTAATAAAGTTCTCACAGAATAGTTTCAACCTTTAAGAGTGACTCGGACAATAAACTTGTGGCAACACTTTAGGCCTATAGAGTGATCTATAAGATTGCAATAAATTATACTCATTTTAGACTTACCGAAGGCACAAATGCCATACTACTTGTTGTTAACCTCAGCACAAAAAAAAAGAAAAAAAATGGAAAAAGTGTAAGCTAAGACAAAGGGAAAAACGCATTCTTAAACATAAGGCGCCCCTAAAACTTTTTGTAAAAGATCGCCAAGCCCCCTCCTATGCAAATTGTAAAGGTAGGTGGGTGCGGTAGAAAGGAAGGCAAATAGAAGGCACATAGGAGGAAATGGAAAAAGAACCTTGCCACAACAGTCGGTCATGTAAAAAAGGGGAGAAGGGGATGACCACCCAAAAGGGATTTAGGGTTTTGTACATAAAGTTGAAAAGTGAATGAAGAGCTCTTTCTTTGGTGTGTGGCAAAGTGGACTCTTCTTCTTCTCTTCTTCTCTTCTCTTGCTTGCTTGCTTATGAGTGCTTGAGGGAGGGAGTGTGAGTGAGTGAGTGTGTGAGGGTGAGGGATCTTGGAGATGAAGACCTCAACCATCTCCTCTCTTCTTCTTCTCTTCTCTTCTCTTCTCTTGTCTCATACGTGGCTATGGAGGATGGAGCTTGGAGGAAGAGGTTTGAGGACTCTTGAGCTTGCATCACAAGTCATGGAGCTATTGGAGTGCTTGAGAGAGGAAGAAACTCAATCGGGCATGAAGGTAAGCTCACTACACTCATAGAGAGGAATAGCGCATCGACTATATGAGAAGTAGCCATTAGTGCTTGGTTGAAACACTTGAAGGAATAAGTGGTCTGTGGGTCTTGGCGGTTGAGTGAGAGCTCACTTTACATTTTGGTTCCATTGTCGGGACCAACGGATTCAAGCTTGAGCGCTTGCGTGCTTCAAATCGAGCATCGAAGCAAGGGTTTCACCCCCAAATCGGAGCTTGAGATAGATAGGAAGTTTTAGGTTTTTAATCCATGCTACAAGTAAGTATTTTCAATTTTTGATGATTAGTCGAGTAGGAGAAATTATTTCAGTACTTTGCTTTTGATTTTTTTTGCATTTAGAGTAGGTTAGGATCGAGAAATTGAAGAGGAAAGCTTAGGGTTGAAGAGGCCCGAACAGGGCATAAACAAGGAAAAAATGAAAAAAAAGAGTGATTAGATGTGTTGGAATAGCAAGGGGAGTGATCGATGAGATTAACATTGTGCCTAGAAAGGGTTTAAGACCCTGAGAGGCAAGGGAAAGCCTCAGTTGTGACATGACATTGAGAGAGAGAGAGAGCTTGGACGCCCCTACTTGGCAACAAATCAATCGAGTTGGACCGGAGGTTTTCGTGGCATCTAGGTATATGAGACCCTTCCTCTACTTTCCTAGTCATGCTCTGGAAAATCTAGAGGGTTAGCATTGTTTGCATTAGTGGCATTTGATCGAATCCTGCTTGAGTTGTCGTTTCGAGTGCCGAAATCAAATGGATGTAACAATGTTTGATTCCCAAAATCGCACATCCGATTCTAAGAATTGGATGCTCAGACTACCTTGTTCGATTTCCAAAATCGGACACTTAGGATCGGACCTACCACATCACCACTCGGACAACTCACCCCTATCTGATTTTGAGAATCTAATAGGTGAGAATTGGACACACTAGCTCATCTAATTGGACGCTCTCGACCCGCTCGATCGTGACAATCGGACCGTCTAGAATCGAACACCCATCAAGTCGTACACTCGAAATTAGGACCAACTAAAATCGACGGACCAGCCGGACTAGCCCACGTTGTCCAATCGGGCATATCTTGTCCAATCGAGACAATTAGGCCTGACCCTGTCCTATTCCTAAAATTGGACACACCCTAAATCAGACACTAGTAAATCAAACATCCGATTCTCAAAATCGAACTCTGGTAAATCGAACACGGCATGAGAGAAAAAAATCTAGAAATTTGACAAACCTTGACCAATGAAGAGTGTGACCCGAACTAGGAGAACTCACCGAACGCCTTACAGACAGTTACAAACCTAGAAATCATAACCGAATAGCCACGAACCATGCTAATGCACATTTCAGAAAACTTGACATGCTTAGTGTTGTAGGCTGGTTGTAAGACCCCAAATTGACCTTGAACACGCTGAACAACACAGCGTAGACCCTAACAAGTGGCAAGGAAGGCCAGGAACCAAGGTTAGTACCCCATCAGGCCACAAGCACAAGTGGGAGTGCAAAAGTTAAATAGTCATCTTGTCTTTAGACTCGTACTATTTTCAACACTTGAAGTCCACTTGGTAAGAGCTGAAAGCCTACTGACTGTGCACAATGCACGAAAAAGAGCACACCCACACACATTGAGTGACTGTAAGTTGCGAGGTGCTTGTAAATAACAAGAAACTCACCTAGACATAACCCAACAAATAAACCCACCAGTAGGAGGAGATATGGAGACATAGTCGAGTGATTGAAACCCCATGCATAGGACCGATTAAAAGACATGGCAGGGAATCCAGAAGGAACAGTCACCATTGGAGGAGTGGATCTACCCGATCTAATAGACTTCATCGACAACTTGGTGGAGAGAGACTATGGACATGGCAGAGAGAAGCACTTACCACGAATAGGAGATGAGGAGCTCGATCTAGGAGGTCTCCCGACTGAAATCCAATGGTGACTAGTCACCAATTACAACCTGTAGGCCCGGACAGACCACCACAACAGGATATTCAAGGATGTCATGGTGGACCTAGGAGAGGAGAGGAGACTAGCACACGAAGCTTTGCAAAGCCTAGTGACCTACAATCAGGAACAGCAAGCTAAGAGCTTGCGGAAGAAAATGGAAGTCCATGAAATTTAGTAGGTGCTAGCGCTAGCAAGCAGAAATAGGACAGGTCCGAATGCTGAGAGGGAAAGAGTTCTAGAGGGAGATTTTACGTTGAGTGAGCTTCTTATGAAGCAACTATTAGACAACACTTCCACCGAGCGAAGTACCACTGCAATGGCAACCTCATTGCTTGTTACTCATGGCTCCAAGAGCCAGTCTAAAATCCCGATAGTTGCAAAGTAGCTAGACAACCAACCTAACGATGACCCATATAGCTTCGTAGAGAAATTTGAGCAAGTCTGTGAGGTCAACGGCCTCACCAATCTTACTTTGCGATCGCAAGCTTTTGGTTTGTGCTTAGGAGACAAGGGTAAGACTTGGTACACGAGTCTAGATGCCGCCAAGCAAATTGACTTTAACAACCTCAAGAGTCTCTTCATTAAAAGATTCTCTAAGCCTGGGTACTCTGATAACCTGCTAATGCGGCTGATGAATGTCAAGCAGAGGGATAAGGAGGATATCTGGGATTACGTAACCCATGTGAAGAGTCTCTTCAAGAGAATCCCTATTGGCGAGTGACCAACCGAGAGAGTAGTGTCCACAGTATTCATTAATGGAATACGAAGTGAAGAGCTCTATAAGGCCTTGGCTGGCAACTCGAGCTTGCAGCGAGATGTACTGACGAGGGTCTTTGAAGAGGCCATTAGAGTGGACGACCAGCTCAAGGAGAGAAATTCTAGGAGCTCCAATCGAGAAGACACTATCTCTAGGAATCCCAAGAGAGCTTCAATAACAAGCAAAAGATCAGGCCTAAGTACTCATGATAAAGGCAAGAGCACTGACTCAAGCCAGGAGCTAGTTGAGATGAAGATGCAGATAGCTAGATTACAAGAAATAATGAGACAATTGACATGCCCTCATGTCCAATGCATGAGTTGCAGTAGGTTCGGCCATGATGCCATGCATTGTAGACTACCGAGGAGACTTCTGTACTCACAACCATAAAATCAACCTTACCTAGTGAATATGCCGCCAAACTTCTTTGGAAGGGGAGCCCCATTGGCTCTCTCAGCACCTAATGATGCCAAGCCAGTCATTCCTAAGATGGAGTTAAACCTTATAGGCATACCTAGACCACATGGACCCTATGTGACTCATCCACCAAGTGATGCTCCAATCTACTACATGGAAGAGTTGAACGACAAATAGCCTTACATACACCCTTACATCTCATACGATGAAGAAGGAAATGCAGTCCTTATGGACTACTGACCAGTACCAGTGATCGTGTTAGATAGAGGGAGAGATAGAGGCTTAGGAGGGCAAACCCCAGAACCAATCACATGATGGACTTGCGGTCACCTAGGACATATCTCTTCGCGTTGCCCTAAATGGGAGCAAGCAAATCGAGACAAGGTCATTCAGAGATGCGCTGAATACGGAATCACTCATCTCTTTGTTGATTGCCCTAGACGGAAGCCATCTTCTAGTTTGGCAAATGAGCCATCAGTTCCATTGGGGTTGTTCCGTGTCGAGACACTCAATGGGGAGACCACACCTATTCCATTGCATGTCATGACCCATGCATAGACCAAGTAGGCCTGCATATCATTCCCATGGCTTAGCAACTTAGACGCAATCTTAATAGGGAAAAAGAGCTAGAGACGAAGAAAGAAGAGACTAGATGCAAAGGTCACACTAAAATGTGAGAGTGCCATGACGCTTCCTACTGAAAAGAAAGTGACCGATGCAGAGGTAGAAACGTTAGCTCCAAAGATGGCTAAGAAAGGAAGTGCGAGGGTTGGGGAGTACCCCAACCCAAGGCACCAACTCGAAACCATTGAAAAGGTGAAGGATTGGGTGAAGGAAGCTCAGGAACACCTAAAAGACACCAAGCCCATATTGGAGGATGAGATCGATGATCTCTCAAGTATAAGCACATCAGTGTCACCTCCATGATCAAAATTGAGAGATGCAGCGGCACCACAAACAGTGCCGCATAAACAAAGTCTAAACGCTATAAGCCAGTAGATCAACCAAGGCCATTGGCCAAGGAAGCACAGAGACAAGAGTGTGACAAGTAGCTAGCAATCTCCTCACCTCACTGGTAACCCCCTGTGATGCTAAGCTTAGGAGATCTTCTTAGGCAGCATCAGTCGCATTGTGGCAAGAGCTCAAACAATGGGTTGAAGGATTAATAGGGCAAGGTGCTGCTAACTTGAACGAACACAACGTTGAAATGCAACTACCAAGTCTGACGCTGCACTCATTGCCAAAATCCTTACACGTCAATGCTTTCTAGGAGGGCATTGAAATGCATGTGGTCTTGCCGATCTAGGCAACACCACAAGGAAAGGAATCGTAGACATAGGAGTGGGAGTCAATGTGCTAAGCCATGTAGTGCTCAAGACCTGGGGTAACCCACCAGTCAAGACAGCCAGGTTCAACATCACTCTCGCTAATGGAATGAAAGTGAAGCCATTCTGTGTGTTAAAGAATAGGCTAGTAAAAATAAAAAGAGTCCAATTCTTGGTTGATTTTATAGTTATGAAAGGAGTGGACTATGATATCCTCCTAGGCCGACCCTGGATGTGCAATGCGAGAGTCATAGAAGACTGGGGCAATGGGTTAATCTTCCTAGGAAATCAAACAGAAGCCATAATACTAGAGATTTGGACACTTGGAAGACCACGACAATCGACCTAGACACCATCTCCTTTATGCTAAAGGGTGACAGCCAGGATAGGACGTCTTACGGGCCACTGACTAAGTACATCCCTTGCCCCGAGGATGAGCGAGATTGGATGCATATCCTTGCTACTATCTACCTGTCGGACGATGAGGAGTATGAGCAAGATGTTAAAGTAGTTGGTAAGACCTAAGAAGAGCCCTCAATGGTGGCAATCTGCATGATGGCTAGGAGCACGCAAAGAGGAGCACGCAAAGAGGACCCAGCACGCAAAGAGCTCCATGTGGTCTTAGAGCACTCAATTGACAAGTTGTCTGGTAACTCATCAGCGAATCTTAAACCACCCGAAGATCTCTTGAACAAACCTAGGACCAAAGTGCACAACTTAGTAGAAGGCAATGAGCAGTCGGATGGGGGCGATTCTAATGATGAGTACGAGGATTTCTACTCCTTCAATGACGAGAGTAAAGGGGAGATTGATACAATAGAATACGATACTAATGGATGCATAATCGAGAAAATACAAGTAGACTCCAGATTGCACAAGGGAAATGTCTTTAGAGTCAAGAAAGGATTCATGTGCATGGATTGTGATCGCACTTGGCTAGAACACGTAGGCACAATGGACTATGAGCAAGCATGACTAATCCAACCAAGTGCTACACACATATGTAGGATGGGTTCACCTTCCGAATTGCGACCACCAGGGAAAACTTCCTCTTCTAGCAAAGATGGAGAGTTAGACTCTGAGTCGGAAGTGATTTTAGACAGTGATCCCAAGAATCCTCAACCTTCTAAGATTAGACGCACCAAAGGGGACCTACCCTTTCACCTAAGGTGTCGAAGGTTAAAGGAGAAAAGGAGGAAGAAACCTAGGGAAACACAGGCAGAAGAGCTAAGAAAACCGCAAGACCTACCAAAGAGGTTCACTAAGATTCAGAAAGGCGATAGGGCAATGATCTTGCTGGGAGCCAAATGCCAGGGGCAAGCAAGCAAACCAATAAAAGGTCAAGGAGGTCAATTTGTCGAGGGAAGGGGGGACACCTCGACCATTGAGTGGGGAATCTTTGCTTACATAGTCATGCCCTTCGGGTTGACTAACACAACAACTACCTTCTAGAGGCTCATGTGTGCTATATTCAAGGACATGCTTAGGAAGGAGTTGGAGGTTTTCATTGAGACGATATGTGTGTTCACTCCACTTGGAAGGAGCACATAGACAAGCTCCGAGCTGTCTTTGAATGGTGTTGACTATATTGTCTCTCGTTGAACCTCATAAAGTGCATATTTTGGGTGGAGCACAGATGCATCTTAGGGCATGTGGTGTCGAAAAATGACATTGCCACCAACTTCTCAAAGGTTAGGGTTATCGTCAATCTTCCACCACCAACTGGTTACAAGGGAGTTCAGTGCTTCCTAGGCCATACATGGTATTATCGGTGGTTTATGTTGAGCTATGCATTGATTGCTAGACCTCTATACAAGCTATTGATCGTATTCGAATGGACCAAGGAATGCCAACACGCATACGAGTAATTGAAAAGGCTCTAACCACCACACCAATTCTATGGGCCCCAGATTGGACAATCACCTTTCATGTTTACATTGACACTTTTAAATTCATTGTAGGAGCGGTGTTGTGCCAGCATGGTGAACACAGCTTAGACTATCCTCTGTGAGTTTTGCTAGCAGACAACTCACAGATACATAAATGAATTATTCGACAATGGAGAGAGAGGGTTAGCCATGGTATTCGCTATAAAGAAATTTCAGCACTATCTTTTGGCTACGCCCTTTACCTTCTTTGTTGACCATCAAGCCTTGTTATATCTTTTTAACAAACCTTATGCTATAGGACACATTGCTTGATGGCTACTTCTGCCTTTAGAATTTGACTTCTCTATCGTTGTATGCAAGGGAAAATAACATTACATGGCTGACCATCTAGCATTCCCACAGGAGAAGCCACTAGACAAGGCATGTAATACTTCCACACACAATTACAAATTAGTTGGTTAGTTCAAAAGTTAGTTAGTCAATTAATAAGTCAGTAAGCTTACTAACTACAGACTAACTAAAGTAAAAACTAACTAACATGAATAATTAACCGGTTTTATTTAATTAAAATATTAAAATTTAAGAGTCATAATCTGACATTTTTCTTGGATTGACAAGGATTGTAGCCACCCTTCATGGAAGTTACAATGTGAACGCGAGTTATGAGCCATACTAATCACTAGTGTTAATGTGTATAGTATGGATGGTTCAAAAATATTAGATTTTTGGGCAAAACTAGTATATTTTAGATCTTTTAGATATTATTTATTATAAATATCCTAAAAAGATATGAAATTTTCTAGAACATGATGTCATGTAAGAAAAGAAAGTGGATTTTTCAACCAGTTTTGAAGATTTAGTAAAAAAATAATGATTGGTGAAATTGCGCACGTCGCGATCGCAGTTTACAGGCAGCAAATAGCACTTCAAACAACAAGAAGAAGAATGAGTGATCTGGAAGATTTCTAACCAAGTGTCTTGGCATTTTACCCCCCTTTTGGGGCCAATGGAACTATCAGATTTGTGATTTGAGCATCAGATTGCATCTTAGAAGTTTCAAATCGCCAGGATCCCCTCCACAATGAGCTCTTCTTCTTAGCCACAACCCTTCTTCTCTTGTTTAGCTATAAATATAAGGCATGGGGAGCAGTTAGGGAAGCACAAGGAGACCCCGAGAGGCTGCGAGAGAGAGGTAGAGAGAGGGAGGTAGAAGGATACCCCTCCAAAATGTTGTGAGAAGGAGCTTGAGAGAGAGAGAGAGGTAGAGAGAGGGAGGTAGAAGGATACCCCTCCAAAAGGTTGTGAGAAGGAGCTTGAGAGAGAGAGAGAGAGAGAGAGAGAGAGAGAGAGGTTACCCTGAGAGGCTACGAGGGAGAGAGTTAGCTTAATCCCCCTGTCTTGGTATTCGACTAAGCCATCTTCTCTTACGCTCTCCCATCTCAAATTCATTCCTCCTATTTCTTGAATCCACTTGTGAACGATGGCTCCAAAGCAATGAGGTGGAATGACAACAGGAACCACCACAATTGGTCAAGGAATGGGTATTGCGAGAGATACGGGAGTGCCCAAGGTTGCCGGAGTTGCCACTACCAACGGAACATCGAGTGTGACAAACACAAGCGCAAGCAAATGTGAAATTCCCAATGTCATCATGCCAAACCAGGTTATTCATTACTAGGTTATTATTTTTTCACATAATATAATTACATAAAATATTAGCTTCTATATTTTACACTCACATGAATTGACAGTTTCATCTAAAAAGCATAGTAGTACACACATAAATAATTAATCACTATGATTTGTAGTTAGATTGTGAGATTCTAAATCATGGAATCATGATGGAAAGAGTTACAAGAGGTTATTAGACATATGACTTTCTGCGCACTCGAGTTAAGTAAAATAACTCAATATAATTATTGTCAAATACAACAAGGTTAAGTGTCGCTTAAAAAGTGAAACTCTATTTAAAGGATCTGTAAGTCATCTCGTTAAGTTATTGGCACAATATATTTCTTTAAGGAATTTTACTTAGCGGGAAATTCATACCTTGCTTAACATGTTGTGAGGGATGTACTCAACACTTCTTTATGGGGAGGAGAATCCTCATTAGAATGTAAAGTTACCTTAGGATAAGGTCTACCTTGGCTATGGAAGCTGTGAATTGCATGATGGTATGATTATCATTGCATCATTTGATATAGATTTGAAAGGATTGTTTGTGTTTGCCAAAATCTAGATCTTTGATTGAAAATATTAATAAATAGAATAAAAGGAAGGATCGTGCTAGGCTACCCCCAAGCTAGTTCTAAGTCCCTACTCCAAGGGGGTCATGGTTATCGCTTCATGAGGCTTAGACCGGCTCCATTAGCGAAAGGTCTGTCAATAGGGATAGTCTTAGGTAGTAGGAAATGTGGGTGCCGGGGGGGCTCTGGCTATAAATCCTACATTGTTCCTAAAATCTCACAAGCCCCTTCATGACCTAGGTAAATACTAGTTACATGGATGAAATCTTGGTGAGCAGAATACCCTCGTGGAATTTTGTATATCTTCCGCAGGGTCGGAAAGATGGAAATTGTAATAAGCTTCCAATATAATAAAGAAGTTTGTTTTATTCAAGGATTGTTTGAATTGTATGCATGTTCGTGAGATAAATTACGTGAAGGAACATGTTATTTAACAGACTAATTAAGGAATCTAGTTGTATATGTTTCAGTAAATGTGTAGTAGGTAATTAAAAAACTAAAGATGATTCTGTCATCAAAGGAAAGCGGGTGGGCATAACCCCCGATGGGTCCATCCAACGGTAGGGTGGTCCCCGGTTAGCTAGGAGCTTTTCGAAATCAGAAATAGAAATAGGAAGACGAACTAGTCGTTAGGTAGAATTGACTTGCATTGCTTTATGGGGGCGGAATGGGATTTTGCATTATGGGCAAGAGGGTTGACGTACCATACTCCCCTCTGTCTCCCATTCTCTTTGGACCAAGTGTAATGGAAAGTCCATTTCAGATCAAGTAATCCTGTAGAAGTGGGAACTCAAAATTATTGACGCTAGTTGGCTGCTAGGAGACTCATCTAATTTTAGGAACCCGAAAATTCAGGTCAATCCTAGTGGATTTGGCCAGAACTCTCTTGTTGCAAAGTAGACTCAGTAGGGCAGCCTAAGTGACAAACCCCATGATGTTCCAAGGGAGCGCCGAACGACATCATTTTTGGAAAACCTACTGATGGACTACTAAAAGGTGTGTCGTGGATTGAGACTGGGGGACACCTCATAAGGCATTACGGACGAACTACCTCATGCCTGGCTCTTTAACCTATCCATTGAAAGAGATCTATTTAAAGCTTATTTGATACCATATTGGGCAGATGACATAGTCCAAGTGCTTGAGCACATACTTCCTAAACGACCGATAGAAAAGGCTCGACTTAGGTGACTCATTCTGAAAAATCCAACCCTATCAGCTAACAACAAGCCAACTCTACCGGCTAAGGCAAGACGGATTGCTGTGCCAATGTGTGTGTGAATATGAAATGCATGATGTGTTTTACTGAAGCACACGACAGAATCATAGGGGGACACTTCAATGGAGACACGACAACCCGCGAGGTGCTACAGTCTCAGCTATGGTGGCCTAGTCACTTCCAAGCTGCAGCACGATTTGTAAAGCACTTTGAGACGACAATTCGCAAGGAACAAATGGAGCTAACCACAATCATTGCAAGACAACCATTTGAGAAATGGGGAATCGACTTCATTGGACCAATAATCCCCATGGCATAGTATTCACAATCTAAGTACATCATTATGACCACATACTATCTCACGAAGTGGATAGAAGCACGAGCTACGAGAAAGAATGATGTTAGGACCATTGTTAAGTTCTTATGGGAACAGGTGATCTCATGATTCGATTGCCCCAACGAACTTGTTAGCAACCAAGGCACACACTTCATCAATGAAGTGATAGCTCATCTCCTATCTTTCTAATCATCCATAAAAGATCCTCGCCATACTACCCTCAGGCGAATGGCTAGGCTGAGTTTACGAATGAAATCCTAGAAAATGTCTTGACCAAGGTAGTCTCTGCTTCGCCGCAACGACTAGGATAACAAACTCATGGCAGTCTTGTGGGCCTACCGTACGGCTTATAAAATGGCAATTAGTTAGACTCCCTTCAAGTTGATCTATAGAACTAAGGCAATTTCACCTGTAGAGTTATTCGTTCCTATCCTGAGAGTTGCTCTTCAAGAGCAATGGGATGAAAAGGAGGCATGGACAAAGCTCTTATTCGAGCTGGAATCGCTATCAAGGACTCGATTTTTAACCACCCATGCACTAATATGCGAGAATGCAAGATGCAAAAGCTAGTTTACCAAGCATGTCAACCAGCAAGACTTTAAAGGGGGCGACTTAGTCCTACTGTACTCAGTCAAGGGACAAACAAAAAATGAAATTTCATGGGTTAAGACCTTTCAGAGTTTGCATCATCAATCGAACTGGCAACATAAAACTCAAAACCCTTGAAGGAGAGGGCATATGCTTCTTCAATGGCAGCCACATAAAAAGGTACTACCCTCCCACGCACCTACAACATGAGCCTCCGATGCTAGAGTCCCCTGCCAATGTATGAGTGGCCACTATCACTGAGATAAACGATGAGGATGAGGAATCCGTAGAACCAGCTTACCTAAGCATAACATTCACTGCCAAGCAAACCCACACCCTCAATGCATTGATCAATGAGGGAGTCAACTTTGATGTCCTAACTCACGATCATTGGCTTCAACTCGACAAACCACAGCTACAACCCACTAACGTCAAACTCAGCCCATGTGGGGGCCAATTGTATGCATTCTTGGGAAAGTGCAAGGGTGCAGTCTCTATCAAGCCTGAAAGCATACCAATAATCTTTTATGTGTTGCCAAACACTAAATATGTAGGTATGGAATCACTGTTAGGACACACATTTAAAAAGCAAACTCATCGCAATGTCGACTATGAGTCCTAGTGTATTTACATTTCCATAGGCAACGTACGTATAGTCACCGCTTTCAGTAAGGGTTGCGTGACTCCTTCAAAGTCTGCAAAGCCGAAATCCACCGTCAAGTTTGAGGAGGGGGGTCTTGACTCGTCACAACCTGCCAAGCCGCAATGCCAGCAACCCACTGAACCCAAAGCTGAAGCCCAGTTCAAATGGATACCTAAACATCAAGGACTGCCACCTAGGAGGAGACACCCATGCCCTCGCAAGGCTAAGAACCCACGCTCAAAACCTAAGAGGCATAGAAAAACCTACCAATATCGACGAACGGTCAAGCCACGATGGGTCCCAAAGACCTTATTGTTGCAAGCTCAAGGTTACTATGAGGGTAACGCCCATATTTGGGTACCTAAAGCCAAGATGGCCAAAGGCACTTCTCACATGAGCCACCCTCAAACTTGACTACATGAAACATACAGACATGTCAGGCACTCATGCCATTAGAGAATTGGGTTGTTAAGTCCATAGAACCTCCATAACCTAGTCTAGCATGGCCTAAACCAATCTATTGCCCAAAATCGTAGTCTGCTACTAACAGACCACCCAAATCTAGTCCCATTAGTGCCCCTTAGACCTCAGAAGCACCTATAATGTGACACTCGTAGCTCCAACCAAACCCATCAAACATGAGGCCAAGCCACAGCCTTAGGAGCAAACCAAGCAGCAACCTTCAGCTCTGTTGAACTCTCTAGCTCTGTCAAACCTCAACCACCTGCCAGCCTTAGACCCTCTTATGAGCGGCAATCCATTCTAACCTTGGCCGTGGACTTAGCTGAAAGTATGGGGGAAGACTTGGTTACTTGCCTTAGATGCTTGAATGCTACTTTCATGACACTGGCTAAAAGCTACAATCAACTAGACTTAAAATTATTGGAAGATCCTATAGCAGCAGAAGTGCATACACTCCCTTGCTCTTGGGAGGAGTTAGAATTTGTATTTGTTAAGGCTTCTGAAGCAACACAGGAGTTAATTGCCATTGAGATATCCAAAGAATGGACAATCAAACAACATCTCATTACATCGTATAATAAGAACACGATCATGGCCACAGACCAAGAAATCGAGGAGTTGAAACACCTTGCTGACATCGACTCCTCTTTCTTTCAGAAATGGTACGCTCTTAGATTGCAATGGGAGCTAGAGGGATGCCAAATGATTACTGACATGGATCAACAACACGCAATCAAGGCATCGAAATACCACCCAACCTATGTAGCTCCAACTTCCTATAGGGTGTTGACTACCATCCGTTAATCGACCCCTAGAAGAACACATTAAGGGACATCCCTATCTAGATTGCATCCTCACTGAGGAGGAGTTGCACATTGCTAGCAGGATGGACTCTGGTGACTTCTTGCTTGACATCCTCACTTACATTTTGCATGTAGGCATGCGTCCTTTTAACATGGATAGCTCTACTAATTTAGAATATAATCTGAATTTCTATGCTTGGCTCATGCAAAAGTAAAACACTAGGATTATGTGTTGAAGGCCCTTCATCCTCTAGCCCTCTAGTCCTAGGAAGGATTCTTCTCATTTCAGAGGGGGGAGGGGGTAAGGTGAATCAAACCAAACACATGAAACAAATCGAAAAAATAAGAAAAATCACACATTAGAAACCTCAATCAATGCCTAAAAATAGAAATGAAAGGATGAAGCAACTTGTGATTAAGGAAAATGTCAATAAAAATTGAAGCTAAAACAAGGTATTGTCCTATTTTGGATAGTTTTGAGAAATTGATTCTAGAATTAAGCACAATCATTCTAATGAAAAATTGAAGCTATATTCTTATGGAGGAAATCATCCCCTACAATTTGAACCAAAATTCTCATTGTTTAGGTCCATTGATCAAAAGTTGTCTGCAAAATATTTATAGTAGTTCATTAGGACAACACTACTTTACATATGGCTAAGAATAAAAAGAAAGAGGATTGAGAGCATACCATATTGAGCGACAACACTCTCAAGATGAAGTGGAAATGAGAGCATACCATATTGAGTGACAACACTCTCAAGAGGCAATAAATAACGGACAAGATGAAGTGGAAATGAGTACAACACTTCTGTGGCTTTAGTGATCTTTTCCATTCGAGCTTGCAAATCTTCATATAGCCCCATGATCTCTTTTTTGTGTATTTGTAGGCATCGTATGACCTCGGCTTCTACTTATAGTCTTGCCTACCATTTAGCTTTCGTCTCCTCTTTAGCCAGTAGCTGCTCCTTTAGCTCATTAATTTTCCTTTGGGCCATGGCTATTTTTCTCCAACTGGAATGTAGCCATGGCCTCCTTTTCAGCTTCGAGCTCTGCTGTTGCTATTTTCTTTTCTTCCCTGGACTTTGCATGGCCGGCCATGGCCTAGGTCCTTTTTTACATGGTTGGCCATGGCCTAGGCCCTTTTTTCCTTTGTTTTCCTATCTTCCTAGCTTCCTTCCTACCGCACATCTACCTTTGCAATTTACACGGGTGAGAGCTCGACACTTTTTTACAGAGGTTTTGGCTGCGCCTTTATATTTAAAGGTGCGCCTTCTAGCTTTTTGCCCAAAGCCTTTTCTTGAACTTTCTCTTATAACTATTGGGACAAGAATGTGAAAAGGAGTAAACTTACCAAGCTAGATTCTCATCACACTCAAACAAACATGCACATGTAAATTCATAGAAAATGTGAGATTTGACAGGGAAACTAGTGATTAAGGGGACCCGACAATTAGTGCCTTCCCATGAAATATTTCGCATTCACCTTGAGGAATGGTTTTTTTCTTTGTTTTGGTGCTTCTCAAGTACATATTTCTTTCACTTAATTTCATAACATCAACTTCATGTTCTTCGTTGATTGGTGCTTCTCAAGTGTATTTATATTGTCTTGGATTTCATGAAGTCAGTGCATGTTCTTGGGGATAATTTCCAAGTCCAGTTGTTGCTATGATCAATAGCTTGAGGTTTGGATCTTCTTTGATATTATGTGGCCTTTTCAATGCTCGAATTATCGAATGGTCCTCTTGAAGCTTTGAGAAACTATTGGACATTAGTGAGCCGCCACATGTAGGAGTTGTGGATTTAGAATGATTATCTAAAACTAGGCCACTTGCAATGCATGCCCTCATCTATAAGAAAGCTAGATGAAAGGCTTGGTTTGATAAGCATTCCAAACAAATATATTCAGAAAAAGGCACCCTAGTATTGCTTTATTCTATTAAAGACCATACATGAAAGATGAAGTTTAGAGACCTTAGCTCTTTCCATATATGTTCAATTAGCAAGACCAACAATGTGTTGAACTTGAGACGCTTGATGGTGAAGGTATCAATTTTTTCAATGCAACTAAATCAAAAAGTATTATCCACCCACACATCCATTACATGACCCCCAATGATGCTGCCACCAACTACCATATGTGCTATAAAAATCATTGAGCTTGATCCTAAAGATGATGAGTTGATTCCCACTGCCCATCTTAGGGTCAAGTTGACAAAAAAGAAAGTTTACACGATTGATGCTCTGATTGATGAGTGAGCTAACTATAATGTTATGAAAAATAATGATCAGACCACTCTTCGGAAACCTCCACGTATTCCTACTACTATGAAGATGAATCCATATGGGGGGCACTCCTTGCACATTTTAAGGAAAATGCTAAGTGATGTTGAGTTGATACCCATTACCCATCTTAGGGTCAAGCTGATAGCAAATAAATCTTACAAAATTGATGCTCTAATTGATGAGGGATCTGACTATAATGTTATGACATATAATGACTAGAGTAGACTTGGGAAACCTCCACTTATTCCATGCAGGTGAATCCATATGAGGGCAATCCTTACACATTGTTAGGAAAATGCTAAGTGATGTTATGACATATAATGACTAGAGTAGACTTGGGAAACCTCCACTTATTCCATGCAGGTGAATCCATATGAGGGCAATCCTTACACATTGTTAGGAAAATGCTAAGTGATGTTGAGTTGATACCCACTTCCCATCTTAGGGTCAAGCTAATAGGAAAAAAACTTACACAATTGATGCTCTGATTGATCAACTATAATTCTATGACATATAACAACTAGACTAGTCTTGGGAAACCTCCACTTATTCCTATTATTGTGAAGGTGAATCCATATGGAGGCACTCATTATACATCATTAGGAAAATGCTAAGTGATGTTGACTATCAAGACTGAGCGTCCACTTTCCATCTTCTGTGTGTTACCCAATACAGAATGAGTTAGAAATGATGCATTTTTGGGTCGATGATATTAACAACAAACCAACTGTATGGTCGATTATGAAATGCAACACATTCAGGTAGAGCTACCCAACATGAAAATCATTACAACTTTTAGCAAGGGCACACTTACTTCTTGAAAAAAATTGGCACCATCGATATCCTCATCCTCACCGATCATGACCTCCAAGAAAGGGGGAAACACCCAACTCAACAAGTTACTCCAAGAACAAATCAATTAGAGCCAAAGAATGAGCAAGACCGCTAAATTGACCCCAACTTGCAAAAAATGGATTTCCAAGGTACAATGCCAAAATAGAGAGGTCCAATCTCCTACTACCAACCACAAGAATCTGATCCCTACTAAGCAAGAAACAATGCAAAAATTGTAGCCATAACCAAGCTAGATGGATTGCTAAGGTCCTTTTGTGTGCTCATGGCTACTATGCCAACAACACATGGATATGGCTGCCAAAGCTATCACAATCAAAGCCACAATGGCTTGGTAATGGAATGTTTCAACCATAACATCATCGACTATCCAAAGCATAGATACAAGCAAGGAACCAAATTCCACAATGCCCTATGCAGGAACCTAAGTCTCAGTTGGTCTATATGTAGAAAACACATCATGTGACTATAGTGTCTAATACCATGACTAAAGAAAACATTCCATGAGAACAATTACCAAATGACTATACAAACAAACGAGACTCTTAATTACATCAAACAAAGATATCCACATAAAGAGTAGAGCTATGAGACAACAAAAAACACAATATCATTGAATTCGAATTGCCTCACTCACAACTTTGCAAAATCAAGTTGTCTGAGTACCCAGCCTCTGAGAATCTCTTAATGAAGAGATTCTTGTGGTTATTGAAGTTATTGTGCTTTGCAGCATCTAGGATGGTGTACCAAGTCCTTCCCTTATCACCTACGCACAGGTCAAAAGCTTGTGATCGCTGAGTAAGATCGGTGAGGCTGTTGGCTTCATAGACCTGATCGAAATACTCTACAAAGTTATAGGGATCGTTGTCTGGTTGGCATTTATCTAGCTACTTCGCAACTACAGGGATTTTAGATTGGCTCTTGAAGCCCTGGGTAACCCCTAATCCTCAAGTAGTGAAGTTGCTAGAGCTACTGCACTCTGCTCTGCCACCATGTTATCTAGTAGTCGCTTCATCAAAAGCTCGCTTAGTGTGAGGGTCTCTTCTAGCACACACACACACACTCTCTCTCTACACCTGGTCCTGTTCGATTTCTGCCTACTAGAGCTAACACTCACTGGATCTCTCACATTTCTATGTTATACAGTAAGATTCTAGTTTGTTGTTCCTGATTGTATGCAACTATGCCTTGCAAGGCTTTATGTGCTAGCTTTCTTTCCTCCTCAAGATCTGCTATAATATCTTCGGTTGGTCTATCGTGGTGATCCAGACGGGTTTGAGTGTCATATTTATTCACCATTTCTTGGATCACCTTTGGAAAATCTCCCAAGTCAAATTCTTCATTTCGTCTGCGGTTAGTACTTGTCTCAATCATGCCATGTCAGCGGTCTCTCTCTCCACCAGGTTGCCGATGAGATTAATTAGATCGGGTAGATCCACTCTTCCAAAGGTGTCTTTCCTTGTTGCATCTGGCTTCTTTATTATGTCTTTCACTTGGTCCTATGCTTGGGGTTTCGATCACCTGACTGTCTCAGGGTCTTCTCCTATTGGTGGGTTCATTCTATGGTTACATCTGAGTGCATTCCTTGTTAATTACAAACAATTCTCAATTTATAGTCACAGTGTGTGTGTGTGTGTGTGTGTACTCTCTTCTGTGCATTGTGTGCGCAATAGGTGTACTCCAAGCACTGGAAAACAATACAAGTGCGAAGGTAAAGTGACTATGCAGCTCTCGCACTCTTGTTTATGAATTTGGCGTGATAGGCTATAAGTTTGACTTCTGGCCATTCTCATTGGTCCTAGGGTTTGTGTTGCGTCGTTCAGCTCGATCGAGATCTATTTGGGGACCTATGACTCAGTCTGGTGCTACTAGCAGCTTGGAGTGCTAGCTGGTCAGCTAGAGTCACTTCTAAGTCCGTGTTTCACTAATTTTCCTATTTCTTGCATGCCAAAAAGGTGTTTTTGTTAGATATGATCAATGCCCCACCCTCATTAGGTGCAACCAATGATCCATGGTGCTCAAAGTTGTAAGGCCCCCATTATGAGGAGAAGCCAAATGTGAGCCCCGACATTGGTTGAGTCCTGACTTGTATATTAGATGAGGTCTATGTGACCGGATGGCAAAAAGGTGACTGTTGTGGGTCTAATCTTTGGGTTAGACGGAGTGGTAGCAACTCGAGGTGCATTGCATCAAGTTGCGGGGTGGCTGGGGGGTCCCAGGGGGGACCAGCAGCCCCCCTAGCGGGGGTCCGGGGGCACTGCCCCCGGCCCGATGGTAAAGGGAATATTCCTTGGAATATTCCTTGGCCGACTAGTGGAGGCTCATATGGTAGGTTGGTCAGGCCGACCTAACGACCTTCGGATGCTATAAAAGCTAAACCCCTTCACAGCCATCGATCATTCATCTTTCACCCAGTCAGAGTTGTTGTTCCAGCTAGCCTTAAGTTCTTCACCTATCTTCTGTCTAGATCGCCATCTAAGCTTCACACAATGGAAGCGCACGGGTGGACAGAGCCATCTTTGTATCAGTTGTTTGGAGCTAAAGAATTTACTGATTCTCCTCTTATCTGTTATGTACTCTCTATCTCTTTCTCAGATTCTGTTCGCTGCGTCGTGTAATTTTTACAGTTTTAAGTGTCTATATGGCCTTCGGGGTTTGCATAATAGTGGTTTGGGTTAGTTAGGGTCTACATGTTAAAAATTAAAAAAATCCAAATTTGGCCTAGTAGGTTCGAATTGCAAGGGCGGAATGTTCGATTCGGCCCATCCGAATGGCCAAGGGCCGAATGCAACTGGTCCAAATGTCAAATTCGACCAGTCCAAATATGGTTGTCCAAGGACCGAATGGCCGAATGATACTGGGCCAAATCGATCGACGGGCCGAGGGGGGCTGAGGCGTTTGGTCCGAATGGGGTTTGGGCTGAACGGTCGAGGGCCGAGTCAGGTGGGCCGAATGCAAAGTTGGTCCGAATGGTGAATTCGATTGGGGTGTCCGAGTGGGGTGGGGCGAGTCGGTAGGGCCAAGGGCTGAATTTTCAATTGTCTGAGTAAGATGGGCCAAATGGTTAATTCGGTGCCAAGTCCTAAGTATCCGAATGGTGTGACCAAATGGCCGAACACAAAAGGGTCAAGGCCCGATTCTAGGGTTTGGCCCAGAATCGTCGTCACTCGGACGAGTCGAACACGATGCAATTTTGGTAGATACGACGACAAATCAATCAAATTGTACATTTTAGGTCATGACATATAGTATGCACCCTAGATCAAAGCTATGGATAGAGAAGAAGATTTGTATATACTTGTAGTGCGTAAAAGACTCCTGGGTGAAGCGATCGATCCAACGCGGGCAATGGGTCCCTCTCTCTCTCTCTCAATGACATAGTTGCAAATGAGCTCTCCCTTGGCCTCTTGGGTTATAAACCCTTCCTCGCTTGGACCTCTACAATCACTCTCTTAGTGACATAAATCCATTCAAGCACTCTTTTCTTCCCCGTTTTTCTTGATTTGTGCCTTCTTTGGGCTTGTTTTATAACAACAACCCTAAAGCTTTCCGCTTCTATTTCTCAAACCTACCTACTCTAAATGCAACAAAAATCAAAAGTAAAGTACTAAAATGATTTCTCCTACTTGCCTAATAATCAAAAACCAAAAATACTTACTTATTGCAAGGATTAAAAACCCAAAACCTCCTATTTATCTCAAGCTCCAGTTGGGGGATGAACCCTTACTTCAATGCTCGAGTTGAGGCATGCAAGTGCTCAAGCTTGAATCCATTGGTCTTGGTAATGGAACCAAAATGTAGAGGGAGCTCACCGCTCAACCATCAAGACCCACACACCACTTATCCCTTCAAATGTTTCAAGTGAGCACCTATGGCTATCTCTCACCTAGCCAATGCGCCTTTGATCCTACCAGGGTGTAGTGAGCTTATCTCGATGCCCGAATGAGTTGCCTCCTCTCTCAAGCACAACAGTAGCTCCATGATTCGTGATGCAAGCTCAAGCACCCTCAAGCCTTCACCTCCAAGCTCCATCCTCTATAGTTGCGTGTGGGACAAGACAAGAGAAGAGAAGAGAAGAAGAAGAAGAGAGGAGAAGATGGAGAGCTTCACCTCTAAGATCCCTCACTCTCACACACTCACTCCCTCACACTCCCTCTCTCAAGCACACATGAGCAAGCAAAGAGAAGAGAGGAAGAGAAGAAGATGAGCCCACTTTTGTCACACACCCAAGCTTCCATGTTATCATTCAATATGTTCTTTCTCCACCCTAGTTGTTTCATAGCTCCTCACTATCCTTACTACTTCAAACACTTTGTCCTCTCAATAGTGTACTAGTTCTTAATGTCATAATTGAGTTCTATCCTTGAGCTATCTTTTCCCTAATCATGAGGACGCTAGAATTACCTTTTGCATTATGTTAGAGTGGTAAGATATGTCTAGGCCCTCATGGTAAATTGAAGGTAAATTGCATTAGTGTTTCTTTGGTTTTCCACTAATCCCATGTAGTGATCTCCCTATCCCAACCGATTGAAATTTATTCCCCTTTTTGTAAAAAGGGCACATTTGGCATTTGCTAAGGAATGGCAATGTATTCTCCCACTTCTTTCCACATTCTCTCTTTTTCTTTGCATAACTTTTGTAATCTCTTTTGAGGGAGCGATTCCCCTTTAGCCCTTATTGTGATTTATGATTCTCTTGTCATTGGCTCTCTAGGTTCCTTTGGATCCCAATTTGTTTCAATTTTAGGAGGTGATGGTGGTGGTTCTTCGGTGGTTGGAGTAGGTTTTTCATTGGGATCAAAAACCTAATCAAATTTTTAGGTCCTTTGTTGAGAGTCCAACTCCTCTTAATTGTAGCACTTGATCTTCTCTTGTGATTTTGTACTTTGGCTAGGTATTTTTGCCTCCCAACTGTGTGTAAGTGCCTTTCTAGTGAGTTGCAACTTCCTTCTAAGGTATTTTGCTACTATGTTTGCATCATCTCTTCAATTGCCTTGGTCCTTTCATTTGCCAAATTCCACTCACATTCACATTGAGCTAGATGGGTGGCTAAGTCACATATATTGTCGATATTTCTCTCCTCCCATTGTCACACCTTCTCCCCCCTTATCTACCATTTTGTGAGAATTTCTAGCATAGTTTGCTACTCCCTCTAAGTCTGACTCAAACTTTTTCTCTCCTGCATTTTGTATTCTAACTAATTTTGAAGTTGTGTGTGTTTATGAGAGGCCCTTTCTATTTCATTCTCTAGTTCCACAAGCTTTCTATTCCATTGTTGTGCCTCCTCCTTTGTCTATCTTGCCTCTTCTAGCTATGTCATTAATTTTCCTTGGAGCTGTTTCAATGCAATTATCTCTGCTTATGGCTTGGATTTATCCTTAATGGCTTATGCACATCGACTCTTAAGTTACACCCAATTTTCTCTCTTGACTTCATATTGTTCATATATCTCTTTGTACTTCTCTCCTTTGTCATTGCCCACCTTTAGTGTTGCCAAATCCTTCTTTAGATTAAGAATTTCCCTAGTTTTTTTCTATTGATATGTTATATGGATCTTCGTTCTTTTCAAGAGTAGCTAAGGCAACCTATCTCTCTTCCTCCAATTGATATCTTTGATCCTCTAGCTCCTTCAACAGCATGTCAAATCCTTGTGAAGGGTTTAGTGTGACCAAAGACATGGAGGTTGTTGATCCTTCAACACTAGTCATCTTAGGTGCTTTTTTCTTCGATTCTACATTTGCAATTGCCACTCTCTTTTATACTTTTGGCTATAGTATCTCTTGATCTTGCCTATGAGAGAGTAGCAACTTGTGATACTCATTCATAGACCATATCCTCCAACCTACTTCTAGAATTGCTTTTTGCTATGAGCATTGGAGGAGAGACTATGGTCACTATAATTGATGGGATAGGGGGGATAGGGCTTTGCCCATGCCGATCACTAGTGGCTACACCAAGGGTCCTGTTGCACTCGTCTATTTGCGGGACAATTTTAAGGTTGAGGTTCACAATTGCAAATTCCTTGGCTCTAGACGATTTCTTGATTGAACATGGGATGGCTAGGGTTAAATCCTCTTCTTCTTCTTTTTTGAGTCACTCCTTAGTCTCCTTCTATGCTAAGCTCATAAACTATAAATAAGGTGATTTCCGTGAATAAGGCCTTGTTGTATTTTGAGAGACTATGTCTTATAGAGTACATAAAGATACATGTTTTCCATAACTCACAATTCACATGGATATTTGAGAGAAAAATGAATAAAATATAAAATATTATCCATTTTATTAAATAAATAAAATATAAAAAATCATTGATATTATATTTATTTTTATCGTATGCAAGTGGAATATACAAGGACTTTTTTGCATTTTTTTTCTCAAACATCCCTAGGGGCCCTTTTGGATATCTTTCTAAGGACTATCTCAACCTTTGTCTCCTTGCTTGGTGTCCTCATGCAAGCCCTTCTAGTGGATGCCTTAGATTCTACCTCCCTTTGAGGGGTCTTTCCTAGGGCCTTCTTTGGGGTCTTCCTTGGGATCTTTCTTGGGGCTACCCTCTCTAGATTTTTCTAGCCTTCTTATTTCCTCTCTTAAACATCATCTTCTATACCCCTTGAGCTCTTTTCTTCATCTTTATTTTTTTTTTGTTATTGGTATTTAAATTTGTACCCTTCTATTCTTTGTCTGTCCTCTTTCCCTAATCTTTTTTGAGGGGGGAGGGGGACTTCTAATGTCCCTAATGTATTTGTTTTCTTGGCTCTGCAATTGATTTCTCGGCAACAATTAGCTTCTTAGTTAGTTGTAGTTGGTCCCTTGGCTCTATTTGATCCTTTAGCTACAATTGCTTTCTTAGCTACAACTTATCTCTCAATTTCTAAAGAACCTAGGTCTAGAGTTATGATAATATGATTGTTAATAAGATTTTTAATTTCTTTTACTCTTACTATAGCAAGACATACTCTTTCTTGTAGTAATCTTCTATGAAGTGCAAAAATGAGAGCATGGATGTTATTAGAAATGATAGAAAACATTTTTAAATGTGAAAACAAGTAGGTGAATCACGTATAATCATTCTCTTATTTATAAGAGTGAAAATTGCCTCTAAAAGCCTCCAAGAATTTGTAGTGAGCCTTCATCCATATGAAGAGTTGTCTAGCTAGTGAGGGACTTGAAGGTTGTAAAGAAATCTCTCTTTTTTTCTTCCATTCCTCATCTTCTTTTCTTGATTCCTCTTTAGCTTTCTCTATAGATGTCTCCTCCTCAAATTCAATCTTCATCTATTTAGTTTAATGATAAGCTTCTTTCTCCCTCGTTCATTAGAGGTGGTTGACACTAGTATCTTTGGTTGTGCTTCCTACATTTGCCATTGTACTCTAAGACTTAGTGTAGTTAGCTATGGATCCTAGAACCTTTTACTTCTCATCTCCAATGATCATTCTAGTGCTTGGGACTAAGAGGTTTTTGTTGCTAAGTGTTTTGGTCAATTCATCTCCTCTTCTTTGGCTAGGCTTCTCCTAGAGGCTTGACTTGATGCTTTCTTACTAGACTTTTGTTGTGCCTTGAGATTTTGTTGCATTTTTGTAAGTTTTCTTGCAACTTATTTTTCTTTGTATTGCAATCTCCTAACCTCCTCCTCCCCTATATCTTTGTAGGCTCTTGCTCCAATGTACCTTCAAATGTGGAAGACACTACCTATAATAGTGATATACCCAGAGGCCTTGGGGATGTTGGTACCTTTCTTGTATGTAAATCTTTGATTTATTCATCTATGATTGTAGTTTATATGCCCCCAAATCCCACTAGCATGGCCTTGGTTGCAGCTTTCTTCCTCTACTTGCTTGCTCATTGCTAATGTGGGTCCAGACTTTCCAGTTCCATGGCGTTTTTGTGTTCAATGTCTTGGCTATGTCATGGATGGTTTTCTTGGAAAAAGCATTGAGATTTCTTTCCTCAACTATTCCTATTACTACCCTCTCCAACATTCCTGCCGAGATTCTACTCATTATGTAGTTATATCTAATGCTAGAGAATAGTACATGGTTCAACTTTGCTTTAATTCTCATAGTCAAATTCCGAATATTCCTAAGTTCACATCGCCATTGGCAAACACCTTTTGATTTTGCTCATGCCTAGCATTATGTAGACATCCATCTTGCTATTTGCTCTTTTCTACTCTTTTTCTAGTAGGTCCAAGGCTTTATTTACCACATTTTCTAGGAGTGGTATTTCAACGTGATGTTGACCATTGGTCTCCTCCACTATGATTGCTACACTGTGCTTGCTAGGATTGTCGGTCGCGAGGAAATTGATACAATTTTTATAATCCACCTTCCCCTCAAAATTTTCCATGTATGTGTTTAGTTTGCATTTTTTCCAACAATTCGTTTGCTTGGTTATTGAGCAAGACTTTAGCAAGGTTATGAATCTACCAGTACTATAGGGGTGGTGATACCCCTTGTTTTCCATCTTCAACTCATATTTGGCATACTCTTATCCTATAAATGGTAGTGGTGACTTGTTGATTTTCTCCTTTATGACTTTCTCTCATTGTCCTACTATGAGATATGAAGGAAAATGTATTTCTCGTCAATATAGTCACATAAGCTCATGCATAAAAAGTTTGCTTTTGATTTCTATTGAATGCTAGTTTCCATGTTTTATGGATCACTTAAAATAGATTTCTTTATGGATCACTTAAAATAGATTTGGTAAAAAAAATTCTTTTTATTTTTTAGTTTGTTGTTGTTTGAGTTGGAAGAATCCATTCCTCCCTCTAATTGGTTGTAATATTTTCTAGAATTACAAGGGAGATGATTTGAAAACCCACTCATTCCCACCATGCATGTAGAGTGAACCATCATTGCAAGAAAATGGACTCAAATTTTGCTAGGTAGTCCAATTTGGCAAGATCTTCAAGTATTCTCTCTTCATAAATACGCTCAAAGGAGGTGACTAGGTGTCCTTTTAGGGTTTTCTCCTATGATTATTGAGTAGTGATTAGCTCATCAATGATTTAGGATGCCTTGGTGAAGATGAATTTGAATCCTTCTTGCAAGAAGAGTAGAGACTTCACATCCTCCATCATGTTTTCATCCAAGAGACCTAAATCAAGTCGTTTGTAGCTTTGGGCAAACAACTTGAATGCATTATCAAGCCTTCAAATACATGTGACAATATATTTCCATACATCAATGGTCTCTTGTAGGTGCTTTAGGACTAGAGGTGGATCTAGCTTTGTTAGGATAATCTAATTGATATGAATAGCTGATTGACGCACCCAACGACACTAAACCACACTAAACCAGCCATTCCTAGGATGGAGAAAAAGCCCACAAGAATACCCAAACCACCTAGACCCTACATAACCCATCCACTAAGCAACGCTCCATTCCACTATGTGGAGGAGCTGAACGACGAAGAACCTTACCTGAACCCTTACATCTTGTATGACAAAGAGGGTAATCCGATCCTTATGGATTACAGAGACCAATACCAGTGATGGCGTTAGGTAGAGGTAGAGGCTTAAAAGGGCAGACCCAAGAGCTGCTGGTCTCATGTTCCCAGGATATATCTTCTCACGTTGCCCCGTGAGGGAGCAGGCCAACCGCAACAAGGCAGATCTTAGATGTGCAGAGTGTGGAATCACTCATCTCTTTGCCGATTGCCCTAGATAGAAACCATCCTCTAGTTTGGCAATCGTGCCATTCATCCCATTGGGGTTGTTTGGTATCGAGACACTCGACGAGGAGGCCATGCCTATCCTATTGCATGTCATGAACCGCACACAAATGAAGTAAAGCCGGCATACCATTGCCAGGGCTCACCACCACAACCAAAATCGAGAGACGTGACTACACCACAAGCAATGCCGCTTGGACAGAGCTCGAATGTTATGGGCCAGCGAATCGTTGGGGGTAAAGGCGCCTCTGCCTAGCTGCTTGTGTATTACTACACTGACAGTACTCGCCACTGCACACTGCAAGTGGCGGGTGCCTATCATAGTCACTTATTCTTTATTCTTTTAGTGATAGTTTGAATAAAGGAAGGCCCAACCACACATTATGGTTGTTGGAGTTCCCACTTTGAGTTTCACACTCTCTTGCTCTTGCTCTCCATCCGCCATAGCTCTCACCACCAAGCTTCTTCATCCTGGGTTCCACTTCCCTTTCAACTGGTATCAGAGCAAAGGCATTGAGGCTTCTCTAGCATTCTCTTCAGTCCAAATTTGAAAAGCTTCAACTCGAGCTTCAGTGGCAGCCATGGCACCTTCATTTGCAAGTATGTTTTGATCTCCCGCCTCCTCCTCGAGCTTCCAACCTTCCATTGGCTATGCATGGACAAGCTTGATGGGCTTAAAATCAAAGATGTTGAGAGTGCTTTATTGACTGAGGAAATCAACAAGAGAAACAATGATGCTTCCGGCTCTTCACATACATTGACTGTTAGAGGTGGCAGACATGGCAGGCATGATAATGATTGTAAGGGCAGGGACTCTCAGAAGTCCAGATCCAAGTCACGTGGTCCCAGTAAGTCCCGTGGACGGAAGTCTGATCTTACTTGTCATTATTGTGGGAAAGCAGGACATATTAGGCCGCAGTGCCATAAGATGCACTATGATAAGCGCAAGGAAAAGGGAAAAGAGAAAGTGCAGGAAAAGACTTCTGAGCATAGTATTGTACCTACAAAGTCTAGTGTGAAGATAAAAGAGGTCAATATCATGCAGGCCACTGATTCAGATGACGATTACATACTTTTAGCTTCTTCATGCGATGCCTTACAGGCTTCTAGATTCGGGTGTATCATTTCATGTGATACCCTGTAGAGATTGGTTTCGTACCTATCGTGCCATCTTTGGTTCTGTGCGACTTGGTGATGACAGGTCTCTTGACATTGTGGGCATTGGAGATGTTAGACTACAAGTTCCTTCTAGCAGTTCTTTTGTTTTACATGAGGTATGCCATTTACCTGTGTTGACTCGCAGCCTTATGTCAGCTGGACAGCTTGATGATACAAGGTATTTTCTGTCTTTTGGAGACTTTGCATGGAAGATTACTTGTGGCAGGCTTATGCTTGCAAGAGGTGCCAAGTCTAGCAGCCTCTATCTTTTACTTGTATCTAGAGCTATCTTCAATCATGTTTTTTCTGTGGGTTCTATCCCCCATGTATCCCTCTGGCATGCTCGTTTGGGACATATGCCCCTTAAAGGAATGAAAATGCTCTGTTCTTTGCAGTATCTTCTGTCTTTTGACTCTTTGCACTTTGATTCTTGTGATCATTGTTTGTATGGCAAACAGACTAGAAATACGCATAAAAATTCTGGTAAGAAATGCATGGGTAAGCCCTTGGCTCTTGTGCACTCAGATGTATGTGGGCCCATGCCTTGTCAGTCACTCAGTGGGACAAAGTATTTTGTTACTTTCATAGATGATTACTCACGTAAGGTTGGACTTATCCCATAAAGAGAAAATCTGATGTCTTAGACACATTTCAACGTTGGCTTGCATTAGCAGAGAACTAGTCTAGGAAAAGACTAAAATGCCTAAGGTCAGATAATGGGGGTGAGTATGTATCACATGCTTTTGAGCAATTTTGTGATGAGCGGGGTATTAAGCATTAGTTGACCGCCCCTTACACCCCACCCCAGAATGGTATGACTGAACGCATGAATAGGAACATTCAAGAAAGTATCTGTAGCATGCTTAGCTAGGTAGGCTTACTGCAGCACTTTTGGGCTAAGGCAGTTACTACTGCAGTGCATCTCATTAACAGGTCACCTAGTAGTGGCATTGACTTTCAGGTTGTAGAGAAGGTCTAGGTAGGCAAGTCCCCCCTCTTATGATCATTTGCGTGTCTTTGGATGTGAGGCATTCTGCCATGTGCCCAAGGACAAACACAATAAGCTAGATCCTAAAAGTGTCAAATGAATTTTCATTAGCTATGGAGATGCAAGAGAGATGGATTACTGTCTATGGGATCCGCAGGCATGGAAAGTGATCCGCAGCCATGATGTCATCTTTCATGAGGAAAAAATACATATGCAGCCTGAGAAAGTGGTTGAGATATGCAGAGTTATCTTTCAGGAGGAGCCACCTACTCCTGTTCAGCCCACTCCATGGTGCTCCATGGCCAGCTAGACAGCGTGCAACATCACCTGATGCTCATGGCCCAAATGTTAGACATACTGATGTCAGACAGGATGACGGTCAGGTAGCAGAGCTTGGGTTGAGGTGTTCTACTAGAGATAGACGATCTCCTAACCGTTTTGCACCCTCTATGGATTATGTACTGGTTACAAATGCAAGAGAGCCTCTCACTTATGATGAGGCTATGCACACGGGTGATTGTCACTCTTGGGAGAGGGCTATGCAGTCTGAGATTGACTCATTATAAGAATCAGACTTGGGATTTGGTGTCCTTGCCTCAGGGCAAGAAGGCTTTGCCATACAAGTGGGTGTACAAGCTGAAAAGTACCCTTGGACACCCCAAGCCGGTATAAAAGCCTCGATTTGGTGCGCAGATCGGTCGCAGATAGCTCACGTGGTGAATCCCGGAAGGTCCCCAAGAACAAAGTACTCTACTTTTTAGCACAAAAACCCATGTAAAAGCAAGCACGACAAGAGGCAAGAGACAAATTGGGTTCAATCTCCCCCATGCCTTGTGTGAGCGCTTCACAAAGCATGTATTTAATGTATATTTCCAATCTTCATGCTCAATAATAGCCCAATTACAAAAATATGACAAGCTTTTAGCTTTTGAGTTTGCTTTCTACCAAAAATAGGAAAATAAAGCTAATGGACGGTGCCCATAGAGTTTGGCACGCCATTGGTGCGCAGATCGGACGCAGATAGCTCACGTGGTGAATCCCGGAAGGTCCCCAAGAACAAAGTACTCTACTTTTTAGCACAAAAACCCATGTAAAAGCAAGCACGACAAGAGGCAAGAGACAAATTGGGTTCAATCTCCCCCATGCCTTGTGTGAGCGCTTCACAAAGCATGTATTTAATGTATATTTCCAATCTTCATGCTCAATAATAGCCCAATTACAAAAATATGACAAGCTTTTAGCTTTTGAGTTTGCTTTCTACCAAAAATAGGAAAATAAAGCTAATGAACGGTGCCCATAGAGTCTGGCACGCCCAATCTCAATGTCCAAATAGAAATAACATATCCAGGCGCATAAGCGCATACAAAATAATAATAAATAATCGATGTCTCTATAGACATAACAAAATATAGGCCAAAGTCGAAAACCCGCTAGACTTCAATGCTTTCCTCTGCCACTGCTGCTATCTCTACACATCAACTGAAGCATTCACAATCGTTAGTAAAATAACACAATTAAACCGACAAAAGTGAATATCTAGCAGTCTTCAGCTACATAAATAAATCAACTGGTTAGAAATAAATCCTAACCTTAATTTATTACGAGTGCGCACTCTAAACTCATAAACGTTTATTAATTTAATATGCATTTTGCGGAATCACCCATGTACACACTAAATTAATGAAACGCCCGAAAAGGACAGGCGTCCCCATCAACTTCTCGCACAAAGAATCCTCTTTGCGTATGAGCCCCGGTCATCTAAGTTTACGGAATCCACCGTAAAACCTCACGGAATCCACCGTGGAATATGCCTCCTGGCATCATACCCCCGGGGTGGGATAGCAATTGACCTCAATTGCTATTAGCTCAATGTGGAGCTAACAGAGTGGGGAAAGCATTTAAGTCTCTAGCGTGCATCCATTGTGCTTCCTCTACAGGATGGTTCTTAAATTTTACTAGATATCTAGAATACCTTTGGCCAGTTCTAGTGGTCATGTAGTCAGTGTCTATAATGGCTTCTGGTTCAAGTATTTCAGTCTCTTCTTCTAGTAAAGGTGGGTTTTCATAGACAGGCTGGATAGGTAATTGTCCTCTAAATGGTCTCAATAAACTAATATGAAATGTATTATGAATTTTCCAATGAGATGGCAATTCTAACTTGAATGCATTGTCATTAATCTTATGAATGATTCTAAATGGTCCGTAGAATCTAGGAGCTAATTTGACAACTGGATGTCTATCTACACTTTGCAGTCTACGCTTTTCTATTCTAAGCCAAACATAATCATCAACTTTGAAATTCATGGCTTGTCTTTTCTTGTTGGCTTGTTTGGTATATGATTGTTGGGCTTTAGCAATCATATCCTTTACCTCATCAAAAATAGTATTATGCATAACAGCAATATCAACGGCACTTTGTATTCTATTAGACAAAGATGCAACAAGTGTAGATAATCTATATCCATAAATAACTTCAAAAGGTGCTTTCTTTGTAGATGTGTGCGGTGTATTGTTATATGCAAACTGTAATAAATGTAAATGAGTATCCCATGTCTGAGGTTTAGAGATAGTGTATGCACGTAAAAGATCTAGAATGGTGCTATTTGTGGCTTCTGTTTGTCCATTTGTTTCTGGATGAAATGCAGATGAGAAATCAATCTTTGTGCCTAGATTTGCAAACAGTGTAATCCAAAAATTATTACAAAATCTAGAATCTCTATCTGAAATAATCACTTTCGGTAATCCATGGTTAGTAAAAACAGTTTTCAAAAATAACTGTGCTGCTTGTGATGCTGTTAAAGTTTTCTTACATGCAATGAAATATGCTTGCTTACTAAATCTATCTACAATTGTCCAAATCATGTCATGGTTAGATTTAGTATTTGGTAAGCCAGTAATGAAATCCATAGATATATGTTCCCAAGGTTTAGATGGAATAGATAAAGGCATTAATAATCCATACTGTTTACCATGATGTCTTTTTATTCTTTGACAAATCAAACATTCAGAGACAAAATTAGATACATCTGCATCCATATGCGGCCAATAAAAATCTTCAGTTAACATGCGTAATGTAGAGATGATACCTCTATGACCTTGATATGGGGGACAATGAATTTCATTCAAAACAAAAGATCGGAATGGAATAGTAACACACAGTCTCTTTTCAAAGAACATGAACCCATCATTATATGACAATGAATCAACAGGAATGAAATTATTTTGAACTAATTTTTGCCAATTAGAATGAAAAGTAATATCCTGGTGATATATGTCTTTCATAGCAATTAAAGAATCAAAAGATATGATAGAAATGTTATGAATTGCAGGTCTTCTACTTAATGCATCAGCAACTACATTTTCTTTTCCAGGTTGGTATTGAATGATAGGATGGAAACTTTGAATGAATGAAGCCCATTTGATATGGCGGTCAGAAATTTGGGGTTGGCTAAGTAGATGTCTAATGCTTTGTTGGTCGGTCTTTATCATGAATTCTGAACCCATTAAATAATGCTTCCATTGTTTTAATGCTTGGACAACTGCTAAGAGTTCCTTATCATAAGTGGAATATTTAAGCTCAGAGGGTTTCAGCTTAGAACTAGAATATGCTATTGGATGGTTGTCTTGCATTAGCACGGCTCCTATTCCTGATCCGCTAGCATCAGTCACAACTAGAAAGAATGGTCTGTTAAAGTCAGGCAATTGTAGAACACGGGCATTGGTCAATGCACGTTTGAGTAAATCAAAGGATTTCTGCTGGTTTTCAGTCCATTGATAAACAATGCCTTTCTTAAGAAGTTTGGTCAGTGGTAAAGCAAGTAATGAGAAATTACGTACAAACTTCCTATAGAAACTAGCAAGACCAAGGAATGAGCGTAATTCATGTACATTTTTAGGAATAGGCCAATGCAATATTGCATCAATTTTCTTAGGATCAACTTTAATTCCTTCTTTTGATACAATATGACCTAGATATTCTATTTCTGTCTTGAAAAATTCACTCTTGTCAGGATTTGCAAACAATTGATTTTCTTTCAGTAATTGAAAAACTAATGATAAATGCTCATAATGCTCTTTTTCACTTTGACTGAACACTAAAATATAATCAAAGAAAACAATGACACAATATTGATATTTTAGAAAAATACGGTTCATCATTCTACTGAAAGTGGCAGGTGCATTGGTTAATCCAAATGGCATGACTAAGAATTCGTAATGGCCAAACTGTGTCCTGAATGCAGTCTTAAATATGTCGGATCTATCTAGCCTCACCTGATGATATCCAGATTTAAGGTCAATTTTACTAAATATAGAAGATCCTTGCAGTTTGTCCATAAGGTCATCAACTCTAGGTATAGGATATCTATTCTTTACAGTGATCTTGTTTAATGCTCGGTAGTCAATACACATCCGATAAGTATTATTCTTTTTCTTGACTAAGAGCACAGGTGCACCGAATGGAGAACTGCTAGGTCGAATTAAGCCTCTATTTAGTAATTCTTCAACTTGACTCTGGATTTCTTTTTGCTCTATTTGATTGTGCCTATATGAGGCTTTGCAAGGTGGTTGTGTGCCAGGTATTAGGTCAATCTTATGGTCTTCTGGACGTGATGGAGGTAAACCTGGTGGTAGGTCTTCTGCAAAACAGTCCTTAAAATATGCAAGAAATTCCTTATGCTGAGGGTGCATATGAGTTTCTTTTGCGCGCAATTCATTCACCCAAATGAGATATGATTTAGTGTTCTTGCGTAGTGCACGTTTTGCTTGAGTATGCGAAAGCAGTGGAAACATATGAGATGCATACATACCAAATAATGTAATAGATTTTCCTTGAAAATTTATATTCATTGTGTGTGTGGAATAATCTATATTGGGATTATGTTGGTGTCTCCATGGCATTCCTAGAATAATGTCGCTAGACTGTAATGGGACAACTAAGAAATTTCTTCTTTCAATATATGGACCAATTTGAATTTCTAAATCTTGAACTTCTTGTGTGCCATTGTACCTAGTGCCTAAAAATGTAGCTTTTATGCGATAATGCGTAGGTATAGTATGCAATTTCAATTCCTTTACCAATTTTGCTGAAATAAAGTCATGGGTACTACCGTCATCATGCAATATAGTTCTTTCTTTTCCATGCACCATACATTTCATAGTCAACAATGAATGTAAAGTAGGCATACCTGGTAAAGTGTCGGAAGTAGTAGTAGGATCATCTTCTTCTTCAGTGAAATCCGGCATATCCTCATGCTCGTCTTCGTCCATAGCTCCAAGGTAGTTGATATGTGCTGATGGCTTCTTTGAATGACAATTTGCTGCGAGATGCCCTGGTTGGTGACACTTGTAGCATACTATGGGCTTGGCTTTGGTCACATTATTTGCAATGGCTGGGAGTCTGAGTATATTTGGATTTGCTTGTGGAATAGGCTTAGGATTTGGATTGACAGTGGATGGTAATGCAGGTGGTTTAGGCCAATTCTTACGGAAAGATGGTGATGAGAAACGACCTGGATTAAATCTTCTGAAATTGGAATTGAATTGTTTAGATCCATAATTACCGTTTGCTTGGAATGGCTGTGGTCGTCGATCTCTTCCGCGTAACTTATCTTCAGTGTCGTGAGCTAAGGAGATGGTGTCTTCAAGGGTAGCAGGCTTGAACATATTCACCTCAGCGTAGTAATGTCCAAGAAGTCCAGACATGTACTTCCGCTTATGTGTCGTCTCTGGTACGTCTTCAAGCATGCGTAGCTGTAGGAGTGCATTCCAAAAACGCTTTGTATACTGTGGAATAGGCTCACGATCATGTTGTTGAAGTAAATCCCATTGCTTGATAGCCTTCTCATGAAATTGCGGTGGAAGAAAATTTTGCATGAACTTCTTCTTGAAATTTTCCCATGTAGCAGGACATTCTATACTCTTGCGGACTACAGTCCACCAAAGTGATGCTCTGTCTATCAGATGGTTAGTAACACACTTGATTTTATCTTTCTTGGGATAAGTTTCCTCATGGAAATAGTCATCAAACTGGCTAATGAATGATAAAACAGTCTTTCCTTCTCTTATGCCATTGAAAGTGCGAAACTTGAAACTTCGTTTACTTATCTTGGATTCCTTGTGAATGGTTTGTGCTTCAAGAGTGGCGTCGATGGTACGGCGAATCAAATCTTCAGTTTGAGGTTCTTCTTTGTCAGTGGACGCTCCTTGTAACTTTGTCAATTGCGCTTGCAAGGCTTGTCTAGCTCTTCGCTCTTCTTTCAATTGCAACATGATAAGATCCAGCTTTTGTTCCATGGTAGGCTCGGGTAGATCGTCTTCAGCCATAGGATCATCCATATGTGGGGTAGTCATCCTGTAAAACTCAACAAACCTTTCTCACTCAAAATCAGTTAGCGGGATGAGCGTAGCTCAAATTTGGGGTTACAAGGCTATGTATTTTTTTGGGTATTTTCTTCTTCAATTTTCAGAAATTCTGCAATATTTCTGTCTCCGTTTGCTGAAAGTACTTCAACGAACTTGTAGATAGGTAGAACAGCTTGCTGCGAACAACTTTCCAGTTCAGAGTTTTTGCATACGAACAAGTCTTCTATGAGTTTTAAGCACTAGTCAGTTCTGATTTAGTCTGACTTGCAGACTTGCAGACTTAGCAGACTTGCAGAGTTGTTGACTTGCTAGACTTAGGCCGACTTGCAGAACTTGCAGAACTTGATTACCGTCGACTTACGGAACTTGACTTCAGGAGTGCGAGACCCGGAGTTACTGAACTTGTCTGCCCAGTGTAACTTGCAGAAGATTGTGCTATTATTACAGTTTGCATATAACAATACACCGCACACATCTACAAAGAAAGCACATTTTGAAGTTATTTATGGATATAGATTATCTACACCTGTTGCATCTTTGTCTAATAGAATACAAAGTGCCGATGATATTGCTGTTATGCATAATACTATTTTTGATGAGGTAAAGGATATGATTGCTAAAGCCCAACAATCATATACCAAACAAGCCAACAAGAAAAGACAAGCCATGAATTTCAAAGTTGATGATTATGTTTGGCTTAGAATAGAAAAGCGTAGACTGCAAAGTGTAGATAGACATCCAGTTGTCAAATTAGCTCCTAGATTCTATGGACCATTTAGAATAATTCATAAGATTAATGACAATGCATTCAAGTTAGAATTGCCATCTCATTGGAAAATTCATAATACATTTCATATTAGTTTATTGAGACCATTTAGAGGACAATTACCTATCCACCCTGTCTATGAAAACCCACCTTTACTAGAAGAAGAGACTGAAATACTTGAACCAGAAGCCATTATAGACACTGACTACATGACCACTAGAACTGGCCGAAGGTATTCTAGATATCTAGTAAAATTTAAGAACCATCCTGTAGAGGAAGCACAATGGATGCACGCTAGAGACTTAAATGCTTTCCCCACTCTGTTAGCTCCACATTGAGCTAATAGCAATTGAGGTCAATTGCTATCCCACCCCGGGGGTATGATGCCAGGAGGCATATTCCACGGTGGATTTCGTGAGGTTTTACGGTGGATTCCGTAAACTTAGATGACCGGGGCTCATACGCAAAGAGGATTCTTTGTGCGAGAAGTTGATGGGAACGCCTGTCCTTTTCGGGCGTTTCATTAATTTAGTGTGTACATGGGTGATTCCATAGCGGGTGATTCCGCAAAATGCATATTAAATTAATAAACGTTTATGAGTTTAGAGTGCGCACTCGTAATAAATTAAGGTTAGGATTTATTTCTAACCAGTTGATTTATTTATGTAGCTGAAGACTGCTAGGTATTCACTTTTGTCGGTTTAATTGTGTTATTTTACTAACGATTGTGAATGCTTCAGTTGATGTGTAGAGATAGCAGCAGTGGCGGAGGAAAGCATTGGAGTCTAGCGGGTTTTCGACTTTGGCCTATATTTTGTTATGTCTATAGAGACATCGATTATTTATTATTATTTTGTATGCGCTTATGCGCCTGGATATGTTATTTCTATTTGGACATTGAGATTGGGCGTGCCAGACTCTATGGGCACCGTCCATTAGCTTTATTTTCCTATTTTTGGTAGAAAGCAAACTCAAAAGCTAAAAGCTTGTCATATTTTTGTAATTGGGCTATTATTGAGCATGAAGATTGGAAATATACATTAAATACATGCTTTGTGAAGCGCTCACACAAGGCATGGGGGAGATTGAACCCAATTTGTCTCTTGCCTCTTATCGTGCTTGCTTTTACATGGGTTTTTGTGCTAAAAAGTAGAGTACTTTGTTCTTGGGGACCTTCCGGGATTCACCACATGAGCTATTTGCGTCCGATCTGCGCACCACGATTGGTTGCTAAGGGTTTTAAGCAGGAGCATGGTGTTGACTTTGATGAAGTCTTTTTCTCCTGTGGTCAAAATGACCACCCTGCGCTTAGTCTTGGCTTTGGCTGCACAGCTTGACCTAGACTTGTACCAGATGGATGTCAAGATGGCTTTTTACATGGGGACTTGCATGATGAGATTTACATGGAGCAGCCTAAGGGCTTTGCCGACCCTAGCAAGGAACACCTAGTGTGCAAGCTAAAGAAGAGTCTATATGTCTTGAAATTGGCACCTAGGAAATGGTACCATAAGTTTGATGCATTCATGTAGTCACAAGGCTACAGCTGCAGTGCTATGGATCCGTGCTTGTACACGAAGAAAGCCCGTGACGGTTCTTTACTAATTTTGGTACTCTATGTGGATGACATGCTTTTAGCAGGGACAGTTTATGAGGAGCTAGATGCTCTTAAGGCTCAGCTCAAGAAGAGCTTTGAGACAAAAGATCTGGGACATGCCTCTCATATACTTGGTATGCACATTATGCGCGATATATCTCAAGGACTACTCTATCTCTCACAGAGGGAGTACATTCATAAAGTCCTTGAATGCTTCCGTATGCATGATGTTAAGCCTATTGGCTGTCCATTACCTTCTCATATGAAGGTTTCACAAGTGATTGTCCACAAACAAATGAGTAGAGGGCCAAGATAGCCAAGATTCCCTATGCATCAGCCGTGGACAATCTTATTATGTATGCCATGATAGCCACCCATCCAGATATTACTTTTGTAGTTGGGATTGTGGCACATTATATGGCTACACTTAGCAAGAAAAATTGGGATGCCATGAAGGGTATCATGAGGTACCTAAAGGGCACAATAGATATGTGTATTTGCTATTTCAGCTAGGATACAGGAGTCGTGGGGTACACTAACTCTGATTATGGAGGACATGCAGATAGTAGAAAGTCCACTTCTGGCTATGTGTTCACTTATGCTGGAGGGGCTATCTCTTGGATGTCTAGGGTGCAGAAGTGTACGGATCTTTCTACTATAGAGGCCGAGTATATTGCAGCCATAGAGGCTTGCAAGGAGGCTATCTGGTTAGGCCGTTTGATTGCAGACCTTGGTATGACAGATGCTATGCCTACACTGCATTCAGATTCTATGAGTGCCATTCAGTTGGCCAAGAATTAGATCTTCCATGCGAAGACGAAACATATTGAGGTGAGGTATCACTTCATTCACGAGGTCATTGAGGACAGGTTTGTTGACCTTGTCAAGATTCCGACTGAGCAAAAACATATAGACTTGCTCACGAAGAGCCTCACTATAGAGCACTTTGCCTTCCTCAGGAGATTGATGGGCATTGGATGAGATGACGCCTTTTTCCTCATCATGCTGTACTTGTGTCATCATGCTGCTCTCACTAGGGCAGATTTTCCTTTAAGTGGGAGGTTCTTGGGAGTAAAGGTGCCTCCGCCTAGCCGCTCGTGTATTACTACACTGACAGTACCCACCATTGCACACTGCAGGTGGCGGGCGCCCGTCACAGTCACTTATTCTTTATTCTTTTAGTGACAGTTTGAATAAAGGAAGGCCCAGCCACACATTGTGGTTGTTGGAGTTCCCACTTTGAGTTTCACTCTCTCTCTTGCTCTTGCTCTCCAATCGCCATAGCTCGCACCGCCAAGCTCCTTCCTCTTGGGTTCCACTTCCCTTTCACGAATTAGTCAAGGCCATTGGTCTGGAAATGCAGGATTGGAGAAAAGCAAGCAGCTAGCAACCTCCTCACCATACTAGTGAAAATTGGGTCTCATCCATAGTGATCATGCTGAAAAAGAACGAAAAGATCAAACTGTGCATCAACTACAAGAAGGTAAACGCTGCTACAAAGAGAGACAATTATCCATTGCCATACACTAAGCACATGCTCAAGAGAGTGGCTAGTAAAGAAGCCTATAGTTTCCTGGACGGCTTCTCGGGATACAATCAGGTGCAAGTGCATCCTAACAATAGGCATAAGACTGCATTCGCCACTGAGTAGGGTGTCTTCCCCTACATAGTCATGCCCTTTGGGTTGACTAATGCACTAGTTACCTTCCAAAGGCTCATGTATGCCATATTCAAAGACATACTTAGGAAGGAGTTAGAGGTTTTTGTAGATGATTTGTGTGTTCACTCTACATGGAAGGAACACTTAGATCAGCTCCGAGTGGTCTTTGAACGATGTTGGTTATATCGCCTCTAGCTGAATCCTTAAAGTGCCAGTTCTGTGTAAAGCATGGATGCATCCTAGGGCACGAGGTGTCAAAGAATGGCATTGCCACGGACTTCTCGAAAGTCAGGGTTATTGTCAATCTTCCACCACCATTCGATTACAAGGGAGTTCAATGCTTCCTAGGCCACACGGGATACTATCGGCACTTTGTGTTGAGCTATGCATTGATTGCTAGATCTCTGTACAAGTTTCTGATTATATTCCAGTGGACCAAGGAATGTCAATGCACATATGAGGAATTGAAAAAGTCTCTAACCACTGCACCAATTCTATGAGCCCTAGGCTGGACAATCACCTTCCATACTCACATCGACGCTTCGAAATTCATTGTGGAAGTTGTGCTGTGCCAACCTAGTGAATACAACCTAGACTATCCAATGAGCTTTGCTAGCACACAACTCACGGATACAAAAATAAATTACTCAACAAGGGAGAGAGAGGGATTAGCCATGGTATTTGCTATAAAGAAATTTTAGCATTATCTTTTGGCCACGTCTTTTACCTTCTTTGTTGACCATCAGGCATTGCTTTATCTTGTAAATAAATCTTGCGCTACAGGACGCATTTCTCGATGGTTACTTCTATTTTTAGAATTTGACTTCTCGATGGTGGTACGCAAGGGGAAGCAACATTACATGGCCCACTATATGTCTCGCATACCCATAGGAGAAGCCACTGGACAGGGCATCCCAAATGAATTGCCAGATGTGCATCTGTTTCACCTATCTAGAGAGAGAGATTTATTTAGAATTGATTTGACACCATATTGGGTAGATGACATAGCCCAAGTGCTTGAGCATGGACTCCTTGAGAACAACCTATTGAGAAGGCCCAACTTAGGGTACTCTTCTTTAAAATCCAACCATATTAGTGGATAGCAAGCCAACTTTATAGAATGGGGAAAGACAGGTTGCTACATAGATGTGTGTGCAAGCATGAAATGCATGATGTATTGGCAGAGGCACATGATGGGATTGCAAGAGGACACTTTAGTGGAAATATGACAACCCACAAGGTATTGTAGTCTCAACTATGGTGGCCTACTCTCTTTCGAGATGTAGCATGATTCGTAAAATACTGTGACGAGTGCCAATGGACCAAGGTCTCAATTTGCAAGAATCAAATGGATCTAACCATGAAGTTTAGAGGGTTGGAGCCTTTTAGAGTCCACGCCATCAGTAGAACTGGTAATGTGGAACTCAAAATCCTAGAGGAAGAGAGCATAGGCTTCTTCAATGGCAGTCACATCAAGAAGTACTATCCTCCCATGCACCCATTACATGAGCCTCCAATGCTAGAGTCCCTTGTCAAAGTACGAGTGGCCACAATTACAAAGATTGAAGATGAGAATGAGGAAGTAGTAGAACCAGCTTACCTAAGCATAACAATCTCACTGCCAGTACATATCCACCCTCAATGCACTGATCGATGAGGGAGCTGACTTTAATGTCCTAACTCACGATCATTAGACCCAAATTGGCAAACCGTAGTTACAGCCCACTAATGCCAAACTTAGCTCATTTGGGGGATGATCATATGCACTTTTGGAAAAATGCAAAGTGGCAATCTCTATCGAGTCTAAGAGCATACCAATGATCTTCTATGTGTTTCCAAACACTAAAGATGAAAGTACAGAATCGTTGTTAGGATGCACATTTAAAAAGCAAGCTCATTGAAATGTCGACTATGAGTCCCAGCATATTCACCTTGCCATAGGCAATGTACATATAGTCATCACTTTCAACAAGGGCTGCACGACTCCTTCAAAGTCTGCAAAGCCATCGGTAGAGAAACCCACCATCAAGTCTAAGGAGGGGGTCGTTACCCCTCACAACTTGCCAAACCCTCAAGATAGGAAAATCACTGAAGCCAAAGATGAGGCCTATGAACCAAAGCTTCAATGAATACCTAAACATCAAGACCCTGTCACCTAGGAGTAGACTCCCATGACCTCGCAAGGCAGAGAATCCATACTCAAAACCTAGAAGACCAAGATGGAACTACTGACACTGACGACCTTATTGCAAGCTCAAGGCTATTACGAGGGTAATACATGGATATGGGTACCTAAAGCCAAGATGGCCAAGGGGACTACTCAAACATCACCCTCAGGCTTGACCATCCAAAGCATCAAGGTGAATCATGAACACATGCCACAAGAGACTCAGGCAAAAACCCACAGAACCTCAAAATCCTGGGCCAGCAGAGCCTAAACCAAGCTATTGACAAAAAATGCAGCCCGCTACTCACAAGCTGCCTCAAACTAATCCCACTTGTGCCCTTAACACCTCAAAAGCATCTAGTAATGCGACACCTGCAACTCCAACCAAGCCCATCAAACAAGAGGCCAAGCCACAACCTCAGGACCAACCCAAGCTGCAATAATCACCTACTGAACTATCTAGTTTGGTCAATCAAAACCCAATCACCAATTGGCCTTAGATGCTCTTATGAGCGGAGAGAAATTCTAACATTGGCCATAGACTTAGCGGAGAATATGGAGGATGACTTGCTTGCTTGCCTTGGATGCTTGGATGTTGCCTTTATGACACTTGCTAAAAGATATGACACTCCCTTGTTCTTGGGAAGAATTGGAATTTGTATTCGTTAAGGCTTCTGAAGTAGATGAAGAGCTAATTATCACAAGATCTCTAGAGAACATGCATCAAAACAACGCCTCATTGTGTCCTATGACAAGAGCACTATCCTTGCCACACAAACCAAGAAATCGAGGAGTTAAAACAACTCACTGACACTGACTCCTCTTTCTCGAGGAAATGGTATGCTCTCCAAATTCAATGGGAGCTGGAGGGCTACCAAATCATGACTAAGGCTGAGCAACAATGTGCCATCAAAACCTTGGAGTATGACCCCACTTATGTAGCTCCAATCTCCTATAGGGTGTTGACCACCATTCATAACCGACCCCTAAAAGAGCACCTCCTGACCCACCCATATTTAGATCGAATTCTGATTGAGGAGGAGTTACACATTGCCAGTCGAGTAGACTCTAACGACTTCCTCATGGATGTTCTCACCTACATCACTCAAGTAGGCATATGCCCTTTCAACATGGACCACTATGATGATCTAGAATACAATCCAAATTTTTATGCTTGGCTCATGTGGACGTAAAGCACCAAGAACACGTGCTAAATGCCCTTGACATCCTATGAAGGATTCTTCCCAAGGGAGGAGGGGGTAACGTGAAGTAAGGTGAAATCAACATGTGAAATCAAACATGTAAGGGGAATGAAATACACAATGAAAAATTTAAAGTCTCAATCAATGTCCAAAATAGATGAAAATTGACTTGTGATTGAGGAAAAGTATCATAAAATTTTGGACTTGAATGGAATTGCTTGAAGGAAAATTCTCTTGTGCTTAAGGATGTTCTTCTTTCCATAAAAGCATGATCAACTCCTGCTTATCTCCTAGCAAGAAAGCATCTCAAGAACACTAATGGTAAACCATGGTTTCATGACAGAAGCTAAAGATGGCAGCACAACAGGATCATGCCCACTGTCTTCCATTCATGGATGAGAAAAGAGCAAAGTATGGCCTTTTCCTCAAAAATTGATCCTATAACCAACTCAAGTTCCGAAGTATCCACAATATTAAAGAGGTGTGGCTAAGGAGGAGGCTGCAAAAGGGTTGTGGAGCAATGCAACCTAGCCAAGTACCTTGAGAAATTTGGAGAGGAGCCCGACCACACCAAATGTGTGGAATTTTTGAGGATCTACAACCCTGACAGGGAATGTGGGATGGTGACTGTGGAGAGGGGAGAAGGAGCTAAGCAAGTGCAGATTCAGCTCAATGAGGCCTTGGTGGAGAAGGTGCTGGGTCTAGAATCCAAGGTGGAAAAGAGACAGAAGCGGGATGTTTATGCCATGCTAGACATGAAAAAGGAGTGAGTCTTGACAAATGATGGCATAAGCATTCAAGACATCCCCAACTGAGAAATCAAAATACACGCAATAGTCGTCCATTCCCTCTTCTCCAGCCAAAGATACAACTCCCTCATGCACAAAATTAGTGTGCCCATGATGGAGAGCTTGGCAACTCACTAGTTGGATGAAATAGATTGGAATGGCTACATGCGAAAAACCATCAATCAATTCGCTAAGGCACTAGCCCTGAAGCAAGTCGGCTGGTGGAGAATCCCCGGCATCAAAGGGAGCTGAGAGAAAGAAACCCTCATCCAAAGCCTCATTCATTGGGTAAGGGAAAATTTTTACTGCTCTCATCTAGAAAGCAGTAAAGGAGGCAAAGGATGGAAAGGAAGGAGCTAATGAAACATCTAGAAGATAACCTCCCCATCATGAACAAGAAAATCAAGCGAGAGAACTATTAGTGAGGAGGAGGGAGAACCAAAAGCCCAGTCCAACAAAAGAAAACCAAAAAAGACCAAGAAAAAGATGACACAGGAGAAGCAGGAAGAAGAAAGGAAGAAAAAGGAGAAGGCAGACTTGCAAAAATCTAAGAAAGAGTTGAAGAAAGAGGCGAAGGAAAGGAAGAAGAAAGAGAGAAGAGTCTGAGAGATTGGAAGAAGAATCGAAAAGAGCCAAAGAGGAGAGAAAAAGAAAGGCTGTTGAGTGTTGAAATGACTTGTTTTTTGGCTGATTTTTGTTGTTTTTGAGAGCTGAATGGTTGATTTTATGAGATGATTGATTGATTTGGAAGTGGTTTGAGAGTGTTTTGGATGATAATGATTGTGTTTTGGAAGATCATGATGTTTGTTGGTGGTTCTGTGATGTTCTGATAGGTTCTGTATACCTTCTGTTTTGCTCTGTTTTGGTCTGTTTTGTTCTGATTGTCTTCTGTAAAGAGGGATGGAGTATTGATTGATGAAGATTGAGATCTTGTGAAAGTTTATTGAATGGTTTGTGAGAGTTTGGAATGGTTTGAGAATGAGTTATGAGGTTTTGACGACCTTCTGTAACCTTCTGTAGGTCTTCTGCTTCTGTTCTGTTCTGTACTGTAGCTGTTCTGGTACTGTTCTGTGACTGCTCTGTATGCTTCTGTAAGTGTTCTATGGAATGTATGTGTGACTTTGGGAAAGTTTTCTAGCCTTGGAAAGAGGTGAATACAAGTGCAAAAGAGCTGAAGGAAGTGGAAGAAGTAGCTGCTGAAGATTCAAGTGAAGACTAGAGTGAAGTGACAGTAGTGAGCTATGAAAGGACACTGTAGAGGCTCTGGTGACTCTTCATATCAGATATACCTCTTGGGAGGGGTATCCACGACCTAAGAGGGATTATTGAGGGTAATTTTTGAGAGATTGTAGTGAGGATGTGATGTATTATTGATAGAGAGAGAGAGAGAGAGAGAGAGAGAGAGTCAAAGATAGCCAATTCTACTCAAACAGAGTGATTGTATATGAGAGATTGAGAGAGAAGACTATGAAGACTATGAAGATGAATACTATGTGATGTATTTCCATTCAAAGATGGTGTATTCCTTTGCTTTCTTTGTTCTATTGATGGATTTTGTGAAGATGTTGAAGAATATGGTTGATTCTATTAAAACCGTGGGAGGTCTACATGATGTTGTATGAAGATTTGTTGTGCCTGGTGTTCTTTTCTTCATTGTGATCATATGAAACATGATAAACAAGCTTGTTGATGTTACAAGATAGATTTTCTTGCAAGAGAATTCCCTTTTCCTTGGTGTTCCTCTCGGGGCTCCATGTTTTTGGTGCGCAGCCGGGGAATCTTGCCATCAACAAGCACCAGAAGAGGCTGAAAATGAAGGAAATGGCATTGCCAAGAAGAGAAGAATTCAATGGATGTTTGTAAAATTCCTTCTTCCACTGAAGAGTTGGAATTTCTCATAATCAAAGCCACTTTCCACAAGAAGTTCATCCCACAATGGCGGAAACACATCACCATCATGATGCATGCTCTATGTGGTGGACAGTCTCCTCTTCCTGTTGAAGCAGCATAAACTTGCATCTTGGTGGCAAACTGTTTGGGAACGAACTGAAGAGCAGAAACGGAGAGAATGACCATCCATGGAAGATTTGGCATTTATTGAAAAGTTTCCAGACAACATCAAGTGGGAGATTGTGAAGAAGCTTCAGGAGTCTTGGTCTGTAGAGGTTCACAGGGACAAGAAGGAAAAGAGTTGGAATTTGTTCGTGGACGCTCAACAGCAAGATACATGGGATGCTTGGTGTACTGATAATCTTATGTTTGTTCAATTAGCAACCCATTGGAAGTTGGTAGACAGAGTGTTTTTCACAACATGCACTGTTGAAACCATCAGAAGCTGGCATTACTATGATGATGGCACCAGCACAATGCTCAGACGTATGCATTTTGACACCTTCAGAACCGAATACCTTCCCCTGTGCAGTGGCATGAAAGCAGAATTCAGGGACGTTGAAAAGAAAGAAGTAGAAGAAATGTTGGCAAAGAGAGTCCTCCAGAGACTGAAGCCTTCTGTTAACCCTCTATGGAGCACTAACAACATAGTGGAGCCAACCGTCTGATGAATGATGCAATAAAAAGGCAAGCGTTAGAACGAGTCCAGAAGTACGTGAGAAGAGAGAAAGTAAAAATCAAGGCTGAGAACGAGCTAGCAGCAAAAGCTGCCTTTGACGCCCTTGCGGAACTCTTTACAGAAGTCCCAATGGCACATCAAGCCCTTCCTCCTGCGGGAGGTCCACTTCCAAGCCAGATCCGTCTTGAAAATATTGATGACAGGCCAGCGAATGTAGTCCCATTGCCAGTTTTTAAGGGAGAGTACAATGAAGACCCCGATCTTCATGTAGCAGAGTTTATGGTAGCGTGTGTGGCTAACAATGCCAGAACCCCTGAGCATTCGTTAGCGATATTCCCCGCCACTTTTAAGGGCGCGGCGTTTCAGTGGTATGAGAGACAAGCAGCAGAAACTTTTGGCACATGGGACGACCTGAAGTTGGCCTTCCTCACTAAATTCAGGCGTGAAGGTTTTGAAGAGCGGATGAGAGAGGAATTTATGAACCTAAGTCAGTCTTCTGGAGAAAGAGTGAAAGCTTATGTCTCACGAATGGAATCCATCCTGAAGAGATGGACTAACCATAATCTAGATGATGGCATTCAGAAGGGGGTGTTTCTCAGAGGATTACAACCAGAAGTCCGTAAGTTTGTGGAGCTACAAAGACCAGCCACCCTGCAAGCTGCAACAGAAGGTGCAAGACTGTACGATGAAGTGGAAGCTCGATTAGCGATGAATTCGGGAAGAGGAGTCCTACCTCCTCTGATGCCAGGAATGATGTATCCACCAAATGCAGTTCGAGGGACTGTTCCCTATCCCTACCAACAGATGCCCCCGGTATCACAGTATAGTGCACCAAATCCACAGTGGCCACAATCCATGCCTCAAATGATGGCTCAACCACAACAACAATGGTCCCAACCAATTTCCTCAATGACAAATCAGCAGTAACAGTGGAATCCTACCAACTAGAGCCAACAGCCAACAGTTCAAACAGGAGCACTGAATCAGAACCAGAACAGAGACCCCTCTGTACCAGCCCAACCCGTTTATGCAGTGATTACAGAGACTCCTCAAAACCCTCCTGCCAGTACGTCCGGAGGAGAAAGCTTGAAGGATTATTTATCCAACTCAGTTGCAAACATCAAAAAGGAGTTAATGGATGTGATTATAGAGCAGCTACAGACGCTGAAAGTGAATACCGCTAGCATATCCAACGCTGCAGGAGCAGGAAGAGATGTGATGCGGTCAAATACTTGGTGTGGTAAGTGTCATCAAGCAGGCCATTTAGCCACTGAATGTACACGAAAACCAACTATCCCTAGAGCCTTCTGTTCCTATTGTTTGCGGAAGAATCATACAGAGGACATTTGCTCTCTGAAGGAGATGCATGATAGGAGAAGGAAGGAAGAAGACGCAAGATTCAACATGCTGGAATCCAAAATGACAACACAAGATATTGGACCCAAGCCTAGAGAGTTTGGTCCTAATTTCGGACCCAGAAGATTTCCCTCTCAAAGTTACAGAGGAAGACAGTCTGGCGGTGGTCAGAGATCAGAAGTGGAATGTTACAGATGCAGAGAAAAGGGACACATTTCACCAAATTGTCCAAATCCTCGAAGGTCAGTGGATTACAAGCCCTTATGCAGTCGATGCAAAGGAGAAGGCCACACTGCAAAAGACTGTCCAAGCCCAGCCCCAGTGAAAAACAGTGCTACTGATAGTCCGTCCAAGGCCCAAGAGCCTACCTCCAATTTAGTGGAATTGGAAGTTGCTGCCATCACGCGTGCAAAGCAGAAGGAACCACCTATCCAGAAAGAAAATAACCCTCCTGCCAGAACAGCGAAGTTCAATCTTCCACCAGAAGAACAGAACAGAACAGAGCTAACAGTGCCGTACAGAGCTCTACAGTGCCACAGAGAGTTACAGAGACAGTTACAGAGACAGGACCAGAGGTCCAGGATACAGAAGAGGAGGAAGTGCCACAGGTGGCAGAAGAAGTTCCCATGATTCCTCTGATGGAAGAAAGAGGGAAAATGAAAATGGGTGTCGCCCCATTCCCTAACCAGTTAGAGAAGCCAGTGGATCCTATTAAGGAATACGATCTGGTTAGAGATCTAGATACCTTTAGACCAAACCTCACATTCCGACAATTATTGTTGTTGTCTCCCAGTTGCCGGAAAAGATTCAAAAGTATACTGACAAAAAGATGTGGTTTAAGGATTGCTCCCTCAACAGTGACAAAGTCCAACAAGGCTTCAGAGCCTGTAAAAGAAGTGGATGTGGCTAATGCTTTCCTAGATCCGGGTACTCCAGAGACTGGTGTATGGATAGAAGGTTGCTTCATTTCAAACGCACTGATTGATGGTGGTTCGTCAGTGAACATTATGACGGATGTGACAATGAAGGATCTAGGCCTACAAGGTGTGCAACCCACCCAATGGCTCATCAGACTGGCGGATCAATGTAGAATCAAGCCTTTGGGCATTCTTCCATATGTGAAGACTACAGTGGCTGGAAAAGATTATTGGCTGACCTATTTGGTGGTGAAGCCAAACTCTTATGGTACATCCTATCCTCTGTTACTGGGCAGACCATGGCTTTTTGAAGCCCGAGCAAGGACGGATTGGTTCAAAGGAACTTTGACCTTGGGTAGAGGACCCAACAAAGTGGTGCTGAAACTGTATGGTTCTCAAAAAGGACATGGATCCACCTCCTTGGAATTATCTTCCGACTCCCCTAATGAGGCTACAGATGGAACGTCAGCAGACGAAGATGCTGTCAAACAGATCCTTCCCAAGAAAACAGTGGCACATTCCTTAACAGTGGATACTGTAAGCCGACTTCCAAAAGAGGCAAAGCCATTATCAATGGGTGAATACTTCTTGCCTGAACCAGGAATGACTTCTGAAATCACTTCTGACAGTGAGATAGAAGCTTGGATGTATTGCTCTCCCTGTTACATGGCCATAGTAGAAACAGAGACAGAGACATGAGAGGAAACAGAGAATCTATTCTTCTATTATAGAGCTCCTACAGAGGCAGAAGCAGAAGCAGAAGCAGAAGAAGAGACAGAGACAGAAGAGGTCGGATATGCAATGGACGAAGAAGGTTATGAAAGAGAAATGGAAGAGTCTATCCCACCTGAAGAGGATACATTTGAGGAAGAAGTTCCAGAAGCATCAGAAGCCGATGAGCTCATGCTATGGGACAGAATGGTGATGACACCATTTGGTCTGGCAAATGGATCTTCTCATATGCAAAACCTTTATAAGAAATGGATTAAGAAGAACAAGCCGTCTTTCAAGAGTGGCTCCTGCCGTCCTAACCCATCCTTGCCGAAGAAAGATGATGATGATACACCGTGCCAACCAGCACCAATCGCACCAACCCAACAGGCATCAGAGGGTCCCTGTTATGTGACGTTCCTGGATGTGTCTTCAGACGATGAGTCTTCAAGCCAAGAGGTAATTAATCTTGAAACCAAACCCGAAACAACTCTTATCCCATTCCAACGTCTTAAGGAGCAACCTAAGTCTCCACCAAAAGAAGAAGTTGGTTCTAGTGGGACATCAGAAGAGGACACCACTCCCTTGAAGGAGTCGGATCTCTACCCAGAATCAGTCCGCGGGGCCTTTATCCGTGAAGTAGAAGGTGAAAGGCAGTTAACCTTTGTGGATGCAGAAGGCACTGAACACCACTTGAAGGTGGGTAGCAGCCTTCCAGAAGAGGAGTTGTCAACCTTGTACAACTTGTTGAAAGAAAATTTGGACGTGTTTGCGTGGTCCTACAAAGACCTAAAGGGGATTGATCCCACAATATGTCAACATCATATTGACTTGGAGCCTGATGCCAAGCCAGTACGGCAACGACAGAGGCGAATGAACCCGAATTATTCCACATTGGTGAAAGCGAAGCTGCTGAAGCTTCTGGAAGTCGAGTTCATTTATCCAGTGGCAAATAGTGAATGGGTTTCACCCATCGTGGTTGTACCCAAGAAAAATGGCAAATTGCGAATATGTGTGGATTTCCGAAAGCTTAATTCCAAGACGAAGAATGATCATTTTCCTATCCCTTTCACAGATCAACTGTTGGACACAGTGGCAGGACATGAGCTTTATTCCCTTCTGGATGGATTCAGTGGATACAACCAAGTGCAGATTACGGAAGAAGACCAATCCAAAACAACCTTCACCACAGAATGGGGAACCTATGCTTACCGGGTGATGCCATTTGGGCTCTGCAATGCCCCTGCTACTTTCCAACGAGTCATGATGGCCGCATTTCAAAATCATCTGCACGACTTTATTGAGGTATATTTGGATGACTTCTGTGTCTATAGCTTGATCCGTGAACACTGGGAACACCTGGAACAATGCTTTGACCGATGCCGGGAGTATGGGATTTCCCTCAACCCCGACAAATGCATCTTTGGGGTCTCTTCTGGAGTTCTGTTGGGCCACATTGTCTCTGCACAAGGGATATCAACAGACCCTGCAAAGATTGAAAAGATCGCAGCTCTGACAGCACCCACCAACCTCAAACAGTTGAGGGGATTCCTAGGCCATGTGGGTTACTACAGGAGGTTCATAGCCCACTTTGCAACAAAGGCAACCTCCTTGCACAAGCTTCTGAGGAAATATGTAGAGTTTACTTGGACAGAAGAATGTGACAAAGCCTTTCACACTCTGAAGCAGTGTCTGATAGAGGCACCCATTCTGCAACCTCCTGATTGGACGAAAGAATTCCACGTACACACTGATGCATCTATTGAAGGCTTAGGCGCAGTCCTATGCCAGAAGGGCTCCTCGAAGCTGGATCAACCGATCTATTATGCAAGCCGAAAAGTCACTGATAGGGAACAGAACTATACAGTGACAGAGCTGGAGTGCTTGGCAATGGTGTTTGCCCTAGAGAAGTTCCGCCATTACCTCCTATCTACCCACTTTAAATTTTATGTGGATCATGAGGCCCTGTCCTTCCTGATGAACAAAGCAGATGTGAAAGGCCGAATGATGAGATGGCTCCTTTTATTCCAGGAGTTCGACTTTGAGGTGATTACTAAGCCTGGTCGTTCCCATGTTCTGGCTGATCATCTGTCGCGTATCCCACAAACTGCAGACGAGGAGCAGGATGATCCAGATCTCCCTGATGCTTCCCTATTCTTGGTAGAAACTGTCACTCCATGGTATGCAGACATTGCCAATCTGCTAGCAACCCAACAGTATCCTCCTGGTATTTCTAGTCGGGAAAGGAAGAAGCTCATGCTAGAATCAGCCCCCTACACCCTGCTAGGCGGTGCACTGTACAAGAAAGGCAAAGATGAAGTGCTCAGAAGATGTGTTGCAGGAGAAGAGTTTGGGATTGTTCTGAAGGCTTGCCATGACGAGCCATGCGGAGGTCACTTCGCAGGAGAAGCTACAGCCATGAAGGCTCTGCTAGCAGGATATTGGTGGCCTACCATCCACAAAGATTCCTATGATTACTGTAAAAGATGTGATGCTTGTCAAAGAATGGGAAAACCCACCAAGACAAGTGCCATGCCATTGCAACCTATCCTTCCGTTGAAGCCATTTGAGAAGTGGGGCATTGACTTCGTAGGTCCAATTGATCCTCCTACTAGAAGGAAACAGAACCGATACATCCTCGTATGTACGGATTATGTTACAAAGTGGTGTGAAGCTAAAGCCCTAAAGCGGGACGATGGTAACAGCGTGGCCCTGTTCATGTACGAAAATATCATCACCCATTTTGGTAGTCCCTTAGAGCTGGTAAGTGATAGAGGCACTCATTTCCTCAATAAAGTCATGGAAGAGTTGACAGAGTTGTATAAGATCCGCCATCGCAAGTCCACTCCTTATTACCCCAGAGCCAACGGCCAAGTCGAAGTCACCAATCGCATCCTCTGCTCGATTCTGACAAGAACAATTGCCGCACATCGTCGTGATTGGGATGATCGACTTACAGAGGCCCTCTGGGCGTACAGAACCTCCCATAAAGCAGCAACGGGACAGACACCCTTCCAGTTGGTGTATGGAACAGAAGCTGTTTTTCCGGTTGAACTGGAATTACCCTCTTTAAGAGTGGCTATCAAAGAGTGTTTGGGGGATGATGATTCACTGCAACGCCGTCTCCTGCACCTGGAATGTTTGGACGAAATTCGTAGGATGGCTCTACAGTGCATGGAAGCCACGCAAGCTCGACGTAAGGCTTACCATGACAGTTTCATCAAGCATAAGGAGTTCAAAGAAGGTGATTTGGTCCTAGCCTATGATTCACGATTTGGCAAGTTTCCTGGCAAGCTCCAGCAGCGGTGGATGGGCCCCTATAAGGTACTTGCCGTCAACCCGAATGGTTCTGTCCAAGTACAGACCATTGATGCCTCTGATGATCCCTTTCTGATCAATGGATATCGCCTGAAGAAGTACTTCCCTCCTTGGGGATCTTGACAATTACGGACACTTGATCCTTTCCCTCATTGGCGCGGCATTGTACTTCTTATGATGTTACTGCTGATAGCCGTTCTTTAGTCACTCCTGATGAAGTGGACACAACCCTCTGTCCCCTTAAACCCCCCTTCCAGCCTTGATCTCTTATCCTCTATTTTCCACCAGCGACAGTGGCAAGGTTGGTCTTGACACATGGTTTTTCTACCATTCCCTTGCTCAATTTGCAGAAAAACAAAAAGAGAAAAAAAAAACAAAACATATCGGTCATGGGAGAAAAGGACTTAGGTCCCTGTCATGCCGACCTATTCTTCGAGAAAATGTGGAAACACCCTCGGGAATAGGGGAAAATAAGAAAAAGAAAAAAACCAAAGAAGAAAAAAAAACAAGAAAAACAAATCTGTTATGAGAGAAAAGGAAGCAATTCCCTGTCATAGCAGGCCTCGTTCCAAGAAAAGGTGATAACCACCCTTGGGCGAGAAGCTGGCTGTGGAAAAGGTGGTAACACCCAGCAGTCCAGACAGGGATTCATTAATTAATATTTCCAGGATCCAATTCCGAAGCTGCCTCCCTTGGTACGCTGCGTCCTGGGTCTCTCTGCAAAGTGTCTAACTGTCCTCTAGGAGATGACATGTTCCTATTCAATACAATGTTCGATTTGATGGCTACCTCCCTGGGTACGCCTCTTCAACAATTGATGACGCGATCTTTATCGACAAACAATCGAGTGACGTGAGCTTTCATCCTAACCGGATGGGGAAGTGAGTATGGTTGCCCTCTGTATCTATCAACAACGAGTGAGACAGAGGGTGGGGCGAGAGACCAGTCTTTTCTCTTCAAATCAAATGAGAGGTGAGAAGTGTGAATGAAGTGTTGCACCCACGGGATGGGCCTCTCAATGCACAAAGCACAATTTGTTTCTGTGCACTGCACCATAAGACTCCCTGGCCTTCCTTCTCGCACCGTATGCCGGCACAGGGCGGGATACACAGTTGCACCATCAAATGCGCATAAGGCATACAATCTTTGCACAAGTGGCTGTGAGGATTACATCAATGGGTTTCAGGAAAAGGCTGCCCTCCTGTATCTATCAACAGAGAGTGAGACAGAGGGTGGGCTGAGTGTGACTGGAGTTTCTTCAATCAATTACCGAGAGGTGCGTTTGAGGGACGTTACGACACTTGGAGTCAGGTATCATCCACTTTCCCTGTGCACCCACAGGATGGGTCTTTACCGTCAACACCAGACACGTCACCCTGTTCTGTACACTGCACTGTAAGGCTCCCTTGCCTTCCTCCTTGCACTTATGCCAGACGGGTTGGACGCACTAATGCACCATCAACTGTGCACCCTGGCATACTCCCTTTGCACCATTCCTCCTTGTCGATTCCTCAATCGGGTATGAGATATCGGTTTCAATCCTTTTTCCTCGAGTGATATTAGTCATGGGGCGAGTGACTGTTCTTTCATTCCAATTGAGTGACTGTGAGTTGAGTGTAGTATCCCTCCTCATCATCGGCGCATTTCCTGTGATTCCTTTCATCAGCTACCTCCGTGGGTGCTGCTGCGTGGTCCTTGCCATGAAGAATGTGTGCTGTAAAGATGCCTTGGTCCCTCCAGCGCCGACAACCACCCTGGACGTGCCATCGACACTCAACCTTGATTCTTGACGAAACGGGCCAAGTTTTTCTAACTCTACAACTTCTGTTTCGTAGTAATGTTCATGTTTTAAGTGTGGGGAAGTTAGTGGATGGTCTGTGGCGTGGTCCTAGGTCCCTGTTGCTCGGTTAACCCTATCCGTTAAGGTCTTAAGTGTGGGGACGCGCGTCTACATTGCATATCCTCTGCATATGCCTTACCCTGCTCATGCATGAATACCTTGCCTTGTTTTTACCTTCATGGGATCCCTTTCCACCCACCCGGTTATGTTCCACCCACCCTTGGGGCTGTTCCCTTGCAGTTTTCCTTCATTCCCTGATTTTGAGGTCCTGTCCTATGAATGCACCCTACGTTTACCAACGTCCAACTCCAACTTTATAGCCCTGTTCCTCCCTTTGAACTGATCATTTTTCCTTTTTACCTACCCTTGTTCCGATGCACGGTTTTTAAGTTATTAATTTTTGAAGCATTTTGCACAATTTAGTCGGTTTTCCATGTGAACGCACTTTTCTTACTTCCGAATCATGCTCTGACATCATAGCCCTAACCACCACTTTCCCCCTGACATTTTTCCTTTTTATTCCGCATCATTCCGCTACACGGTTTGTCCGTTATTAATTTTCCGATTTTTTGCGACTTTTTCGTGTGTATTTTTGACATTTTTCCATGTGAACCTGCCCTGTTTGCATCGGACTTCCAATTTAATCCGACAGCTGTGTCCCCTGTGCCTTCCCCCACCTTTTTCCTTTTTCCTTCTCCTTTTTTCGACTTCTGGATTTTTACTTATTAATTTTTAAATGAGTTTTCGGGAGTATTTTTGGAGTTTTTCGCATGTGAACCCCTCCTACTTCCGCCGAAACTGCGGTTTAACGTGATCACCCTATGCCACTCCTCCTTGCGGACATTTTTCCTTCTTACTGCATGTCATTCCGGTGACCGGTTTGTCCGATATTAATTTCCGATCCCATTTTCGGGTTTGTTTTTTGGATTTTTCCCATGTGAACGCGTCTTATCTCCGTCAGAATTATGTTTTGATGTGATAGGATTGTCGGGCACATCTTTCTGCACAATTTTTCTTTTTTCTGCACCTCATTCCGATGCACGGATTTTTCGATATTAATTTTTAATTGCGTTTTTTGGTTTTTTTTTGGGTTTTTTGCACGTGACCGCCCTTTACCCCTCCCGGAATCTCCGTCATATATTTTTCTTCTCTTCCACCTGCCGTCCTGCCCACTTCTTGTTTTTACGCTATTTCATTTTGACGTCCGGATTGGGAGTTATTAATTTTTCTTTATTTTTACGTGTATTCGCGCGCCCATTTTGCGCGTGAACACGTCCTTTTTTCGATTTTACGTATCTCCACGCGCCCCGGTCGTGCCTGCATGACCCGGCCCGTCATCCCGGTGCCATTTCAATCCCGTCACGGTAAATTTTTTTACCCCGCTCCGCGCACGTGCGTGGGACGGGGATACGCCCCCCGTTTGACCCCCTGTCCACCCCCTGTCCATCCCCTACCCACCCCCTTTTGACCCTACCCTTCACCCCCTCCTGCCCGCCCACCCATTTCATTATTATTATTATTATTATTTTCTTTATTTTTATTTTTTAAAACAAACCCCCTCCCGCCTCAACCGTCTCTCCCTCTCCCTCTCTCTCTCTCTCTCTCTCTCTGTCCGACGTCCCTCTCCTTCCTCCCTTCTCCCTCCTTGTTCACCCTCTCCTTCTCCTTCTCCCCAGTCCGCCGCCCTTCCTCCCTTCTCCCTCCCTGTTCGCCCTCTCCTTCTCCTTCTCCCCAGTCCGCCGCCCTTCCTCCCTTCTCCCTCCCTGTTCGCCCTCTCCTTCTCCTTCTCCCCAGTCCGCCGCCCTTCCTCCCTTCTCCCTCCCTGCGCGTCCGCCACCCCTCCTTCCCTCTCTTCCTCCTCTTCTTCCTCCCCCGCCGTCGCCTCCTTTCCTCCCCCCTCCTTCCCTCTCCCCCTCCTCTACCTCCTTCTTCCGCCCGTCGCCGCCCGCCCTGTACCCCCCGCCCTTCTGCCCTCCTCGCCTCCAGCCCTCCTCTCCTCCAGCCGCCGTCACACTCCTTCAGACGCTGCCAGCTGCTCGCTGCTGCCACGCAGTCAGACGCCGCCCTGCTCCGAGGATTGCCGTTGGATTCGCCGCCACGCAGGGTCGCTGCTGCCAGAGCCGCCGCTGTTGCCTGGTTCGTACGCCGCCGCCTCGGTTCTAACGCCCGCCGCCTGGGCTCTGCTCGCCGCCATTCGTCCAGACGTACGCCGCCGCCTCGGATTCGCAGCCGCCGCCGAATCCGCCACCACCACCACCTCCTCTCCCCACCACCACCACTAACCCTAACTGCCTCCTCCACTAACCCTACTCCGGTTAGTTACTAACCCTATTTAGTTCAAACTAACCTAACCCTAACTAGTTTAACCTAAACTAACCCTAGTTAGTTCAAACTAACCTAACCCTAACTAGTTTAACCTAAACTAACCCTAGTTAGTTCAAACTAACCTAACCCTAACTAGGCCCACTAACCCTAGTTAGTTCAAACTACTCCTAACCCTAACCCTAGCTAGGTTAGTTTTAACTAACCATAGTCAGGTTAGCTGACTTCACCTAGTTGCCTACCCTAGCCTAGTTGACTAACCTAGTTAACTTAACCTAACCTGCCTAACCTACCTGACTTGACTTCCTATGACTAACATGACTTACCCCCACTAACCAGACTTAATTGATTTATTCCTAACTGACTTATTTGATTAATATGATTTATGTGATTTAATTAATTTCTAACTTAATTTTTCCATTTAAAAATTCAAAAAAAATTCTAAAAATTCCTTTTGCTTTTTGCCAATTTTTGGGAGTTTGTCCGCTGGAAATAACCCACCCTAAAATTTTTGAAAATTAAATATTTGCTACTTTTACCCCTAAATTGCCAATAAATGTAGAAAATTCATTTAAAAATAGTAAAAAATTCTTTTAAAAAAAATTCTAAAACATTCTAAATAATTTCCCTCACCTCCCTTGCTCATTTTCCATTTATTCAACCATAAATAATCACAACTTAACACCACAAATAAAAATAACATCTAAATATACTAATAAATAATAAAAATACAAATAAACCAAAATCAAACATCAACAACAATCAAATTTACACATCCGCTAAGGTGTTATCGTTGTTGTTTCATCAGTGATCTTTACTTTTCCTTTACTGGATTCACTTCTTTTGGGGAACTCTTCCGTGCGCATTTCTGCATTACATACACACCCCTTCCAGGTATTTATTTTATGTGCTTTATTTATTTTCATTTTCCCCCTTAATCACAAATTAATTGTTAAAATGAACCCTTTAATTCACCCACAGTTTCCACGCGCGTTCGCGCTATACACACATACTTTTTAATTAAAATAAACCAGCCGTTCACTTAGCACGCGCTACGTGCGCTACAGAGGCACTTTAAAATTTTAATTAAAATAAACCAACCGTCACATGAGCACGCGCTGGCAAAAAAGCGCTCCACATCACCTTAATTTGTAATCAATGAATCGCATTTAGAGGCCCAATCGGGTATCGAAGTCTGGGAATCGAATAACTGCACCGCTTCACCTAATAATTGGTAATTTAATTTATAATAAGGAACCGCTGTTTTCTTGCTAAGGTTTATCACCTAATAAAAATTCACCTATTTTTAATAATTTATCAAAATCAACCCTTCATTAAATTAATTCCCCCCTCACTGCACTTACTTCCCCTTTTTAATGAACCGTTTCGTGGGATGGGTTTGCGCAGTCATTAGAGTTGTTTTCCATGGTCCAGTCTTGGTTTATCACAGATATGGTCTTGATATGTGTCGGATGTGGTCTTATTTTGGTTTCCTGTCTTAGTTACGGTTACGGGTACGGTATGCAGTTTTTTTTTTTCTTTTATTGCCTGATACGGGGTTCTGGGTGTTTGTCTGATGCATCGCATGAAGCTTTCGGTCGCATTTGTCTCAAGGTCATGTCAAATTTTTCTAGGATGTGGTTTGCTTGGGATTAGTTAGTCGTGTCACGTTTTATTGGTTATTCTCTTATCCTTGGTTTTTGTCTGTTTCTTTGCAGGCATTCTCCTTGATTGTCTGTGTTTGTGGTGTGTGTGTAACCATTTGAATGGCGCCTTCTCATGCTCCTCCCCCTATCCAGTACGTCACATTAGTTAGTAGGGATTACTCTTCCCTACTTACTTTTGAGCCTCTTACGAAGGCGGGACTTGCTGCTTTTGTGGCCACTCCTTTTCCATTGCTTCCAGAGGATCCGTCGTTATGTGATGAGTTCCTGGCCTCTTACAGTAAGAAGACAGGCGTAGTCCAAGGAATGTCTATGACTTTGACATCTCGAGGCTTAGGGAAGGCTCTGTCTCTTCCCTTCAAAGGTGAACCTTTTGTGACCACTCGTCAGCTCTTCTCTAATGAAGAGATTCTCAAGCTGTTGCAGAAGCAGACAAGGGAAGTCCTTGATGTCAAGAAAGTGATAAACTCTTCCGGAGTTTCCTTTTCTATGATTACTGATCCCGTATGGAAGACGATGTGTCAGTTCCTTCAGGACCGGTTTATGCCTGCCAAAATGCCATCCCACTATTTGTCCAAAGAACTTTTCACAACTTCCAGGATGGTGCTGAAAGGAGTTGCTATTGATTGGAGCACATACCTCCTTACTAAAATGGATCAGCATTTTGTTAAAGTCACCAGGGGTAATGTTACCAATGTTACATACGGATCATATTTGTCTGCCTTCTTGACCTATTCAGGTTTACAGAAGACTGTGCCTCCACCTCCTCCATCAGATTCCGTACCTCCTCCTCCACCTTCAGAGAGTCAGAACCCATTGACATAGAGGATGATGATTCTCCGCCTCCCCTGGTCATCCAGCGCAAACGCTTGAAACGGGTAGCGGATAAAGCCCCTTCTGTACTTCCTTCAGTACCTATCCCTGCTACCTCTGGCAGTGAACTCCCTGGGTATCTCACTTGTAATAACATGTTCAGAGCACATCGAGAAGGATCCTTGGAGATCTCAGTTCCTTCCCTGAACAGTCTCGTCTCAGGAGATGCCATTCCTTTCCTCTGCAAGGATATTCAAAGTTCCATTGAGTTGTCAGTGACAGCCTGTGCTCAACAGCTGTACGCATCTTTTTATGAAGAGCTCATGCAGTCCAAAGACCAGTTGCATAAGGCAACATCTGAGTTAGCTTCTGCTAAGGATACCCTAGCAGATTTATTTAAGCAAATGGAACAGCAAACCCAACTGGTTGCCACCCAAAGCGATGAGATTTCTTCATTAAAGACCCAGTTATTCGAGGCTCAGTCACAAGTTACTAACCTTTCAGCAGAGAAGGAGAGGATGTCCAGTGAAGCAACGGAATTCCACGCTATCTTAGATGACAAGCTTTCAGCTTTACAGACTGCTAATGACACAGTGGCCAACCAAGCCTCCCAAATCCAGCAGTTGCAAGATCAACTGGCAAAGTCCCGCTCTGTTCCTCCAAGCCCTCCTGTTCCATTGATTCCTTCTCTTTCACAGCAGGACTTGGCTGCTCTTCAGAGACAGGCTACTTTGTGCCCTCTATTCCAAGATAAAGTGGAAAGATTGCAGTCCAGAATGGACTTGTTATGGTCTACCTTTGAACAGTTTCAGGAATATGTCTTACCTGACCATTCTTTCTTTGTCCACTACCACTTACAGAAGTTGGTCTTCTACATGAAGCTTTCCACGATGGATTTACCTTTTCCAGAGGATGGCTGGAGTGGGGCTTGGTCTGCTGAGTTGTTGATAGAGGTAGTCAAAATGGTCTTTGAGGATTCTGTCACGCCAAATACCATGTTGATGTCATACATGTATCTCCGAGGAGATTTGTTACTTCCAGATGAGGTAGATATGGCATGGTATGTGGGGGATGTGATCTTATAGGTTGTTTTGTATGTCAATCATTTGGAGTTGCGCATAGCTGACATGTTCCAGACTTATTCCTCCAAAGTAGCTGATTGTCAGGATAATTTGTGGCATCCCATGATTGATTCGGTGGTCCTAAATCAAAGACAAAACACAGCTCCTACCTTTGCCCAGAGTACTAATCAACTGAGGATGGATCTTTTAATCTATCTTTCCAAACATAATCCATTTGATGCTCCCTTCTTTTATGCCTATCATAGACGATCTCTTTTAGGACCTTCTGTTCCTACCCTCCTCTATTACCAACAAATGGCTCACCGCTATGCTATATATCTTTTCCTTTGTCAATCTAATTCCACAATAATTTTACCCCTTCTTTTCCAACCTTTATCTTTCCCTCAAATTCCTATTTTCACTTATTGTTCCTTTATTGAGGATAGTGTATTTTCCCCTTCTCCACCCTGTCCTTCTCCCTCCATTAATGTTCCCTCCACATTTCCTATTTATCAGTTAACACCGTTCCTTAGTGATTCCTTACAAATTTCTGCCACTCCTTCTTTAACCTTTTCTTCCTTTTATGATTTTTCCTATCCTTCCCTACATCCACTTTCCCTTATTCCACTACCCTCTCCTAACACTTCCATATCTCAACTACCTCAGTTGGTTAGTGACTGTGACGGGTTTGATAATCAGATTTCCAAAAGAAGGGGATGGAGTTCGGATGATTGCCTTACAGGACCGCAGATTAATTGGCCAGTAATTCCAGGAGAATGGACAGCTTCCAGTCAAGCTTATCAAAACTATGTTCATTTTGCCCAGCAGTATTCACAGTCTGCAGATCCCTCAGTGAGATTAACTGCTCACTTTGCTTGGTACCTGGCGTATATGCATAAGCACTCTCATAATGATTCAAAGCCTATTCCAAAGTTGTGCATGAATGTCAATGTTAGCATTGATTCCCAACAACTGGAGATATTGTATTTTCATGCCCTCTGTTTGCCTAGCAGATACTTGGTCCTGTTGGAAAGGATGTGCTGTCTCCAATTTTTTCAAAATCCTCCCAAAAACTTTGTAGATGAATCCTTATCTATGGATCGCTTCCGACAACATCAATCTTTTAAGAGGGATCATCTTCATTGATACCTTTCCAATGTATGGTGGAAGCTTTTAATGAAAAACTCTCTTTTTGAAGGAGTCATTCAGATGGTTGTGTTGTGTATTAGTGTTTGTGTTGTGAGTTTATTTATGTCAAACGAACGTGGTGGTTTTCTATTGGATTTCGTGTACGAGCTACGTTTTGGAGATTTGTGGTGATGGGATCGTGGATGGAGAATTGAAGCAGATTCCGATGAAGAAGAAGCAAACTTTTATATCCTTTACAAATTTGTGGTGATTTTTTTTTTAGTTTGATAAGAGGTGTTAATTTCAAAAGGGTTTTCCTTTCTTTGTATTTTTCTATCAGAAACAGGTTATAAGTTGGGGTCGTGGTGGATGGATTATTTTTTAGAAGATATTGAAGATCAAAGTTGAGCTTTTCCATGAACTTGTATTCCCTTTTTCCTGGGTCGCGAGGACGCTTCTTTATTAAGTGTGGGGATATGTTGAGTGTTGAAATGACTTGTTTTTTGGCTGATTTTTGTTGTTTTTGAGAGCTGAATGGTTGATTTTATGAGATGATTGATTGATTTGGAAGTGGTTTGAGAGTGTTTTGGATGATAATGATTGTGTTTTGGAAGATCATGATGTTTGTTGGTGGTTCTGCGATGTTCTGATAGGTTCTGATAGGTTCTGTATACCTTCTGTTTTGCTCTGTTTTGTTCTTATTGTCTTCTGTAAAGAGGGATGGAGTATTGATTGATGAAGATTGAGATCTTATGAAAGTTTATTGAATGGTTTGTGAGAGTTTGGAATGGTTTGAGAATGAGTTATGAGGTTTTGATGACCTTCTGTAACCTTCTGTAGGTCTTCTGCTTCTGTTCTGTTTCTGTTCTGTTCTGTACTGTAGTTGTTCTGGTACTGTTCTGTATGCTTTTGTAAGTGTTCTATGGAATGTATGTGTGACTTTGGGAAAGTTTTCTAGCCTTGGAAAGAGGTGAATACAAGTGCAAAAGAGCTGAAGGAAGTGGAAGAAGTAGCTGCTGAAGATTCAAGTGAAGACTAGAGTGAAGTGACAGTAGTGAGCTATGAAAGGACACTGTAGAGGCTCTGGTGACTCTTCATATCAGACATACCTCTTGGGAGGGGTATCCACGACCTAAGAGGGATTATTGAGGGTACTTTCTGAGAGATTGTAGTGAGGATGTGATGTATTATTGATAGAGAGAGAGAGAGAGAGAGAGAGAGAGTCAAAGATAGCAAATTCTACTCAAACAGAGTGATTGTATATGAGAGATTGAGAGAGAAGACTATGAAGACTATGAAGATGAATACTATGTGATGTATTTCCATTCAAAGATGGTGTATTCCTTTGCTTTCTTTGTTCTATTGATGGATTTTGTGAAGATGTTGAAGAATATGGTTGATTCTATTAAAACCGTGGGAGGTCTACATGATGCTCCATGAAGATTTGTTGTGCCTGGTGTTCTTTTCTTCATTGTGATCATATGAAACTTGATAAACAAGCTTGTTGATGTTACAAGATAGATTTTCTTGCAAGAGAATTCACTTTTCCTTGGTGTTCCTCTCGGGGCTCCAAAGGCTCCTAAAAAGGAGGAGAAATTGAAGATAAAGGAAGAGGAGGACGTTGCGCTACGCGTTTGTCCATCAAATAGCAAGGCAAGCAAGACGAGCTGGGTGCCTTGAGCCCACGAAGAGATGAAGGCTCGGGCTCTAGTGCACATGTACCAGAAATTACACCACCTACAGTGACTGAGGGCAAGGGCAAGGCCCCTATCAACCCCATCCAACCCCTCTTAATACCCACCACCAGAGCAGCAAAGCCTACTCAAAGGCACCCCGGCCACTGTAGATGCCAGCAATCTCCTTGTGTGGGTGCAATACATTGTCAATAAGGAACTGACACAAGGGAAGAGTGTGGAAACCACAACTGTTGGGCAAAAGATACCGGCAATAATCAGCATAGACGTTAAGTCAAGACACGATCCAAAACGAGAGAAAGTGAAAACCTCCACGACTTCCATCCCTACAACAATGATGCCAACTACTAACTACGATGAGTATGTCAAAGAGCTACTCTTGCAGTTGGAGAAAGCTAAAGAGGAGAAGAAAATAGCAATGGCTAAGTTGGAGGCTAAGAAGGAGTCGGTGGTTGTCTCTTCCAGCTGGAGAAGACCAGATAGGTGGCCATGTGCCAAAAGAAAATATACGAGCTGAGAGACGAGCTCAGAGCAAAGGAAGGAGAAGACAGAAGGCTGGCCAAAGAAAAACAGAGCTTCATGAGGATGCAGCAAAACGTTGTAGAGTTGGGAGAGTTATGTAAAGAACTATAGGCTAAAATGGAAAATCTCAGGGATGCCACAGAAACACTAGAAACATATAGACGAGCAAACCCTCAGATTACACACATAAATAGAAAACTTGAAACAAGAAGCAGCCTCAAAGCAGGAGGAGAAACAAAGACTAAAAAGAGAGATTGAAGATCAAGAGCAAAGGCTAATGGTACTAGCTCGGAGGCAAGGGGAAAGCCTTGAGGAAATGAAGAAAAGAGCTAAAGGCTAGGCAAACCACAATGAGAGAAGAGTCAAAACCTTGGCGTGCCATCTGGCTTAGGTAGAAAGAGATAAAGTGGTAGCTGAGAGCAGAGCAGAGGCCGCCCAAGTGGACTTGGAAACCCAGCAACATACCTTCCTCAACACCTTGCTGGATATCACTCAGACAGAGAAAGGGGAGGACATTGATGCCATAAAGAAAAAGCTAAGGATTACACGCAGGACCCTACGAGCAGGCCTACAGATGCCACCACAATCCATGGGAGTCAACTTGACCCTTGAAGAGCAACGAAGATACTTGCTACAAGTAGGCTTGACACCATAGGAAATAGATGCACTAGGGTTTGCAGAGGGAGTTGCATAGGGAGACCAACAAGGAGAAGGGGTTGGACCGAGCTTTGAGTTAGGACCTCAAGAAGAGAAACTAGTCCCACAGCCTCCTTCCCCACCACGGCCAGAAGAAGACGAGCAACAAGCAGACACCTCCGCAAAAAGAAAGACTACACTTGGAGAAAAGAGAAAGTAGATGGTGGAGGAAGCACGAAGGAGACTAAGTGCTAAACCGGTTGTAGGGCCATCCGCACCTATCCCACCAAGCCAGGACGACTTCCCAGCAAGCTTCCATGCCGACATGATAATTTGGGAACAACAAAAAGCTGCTAGAAACCCCTTTGATCTTAGTTTCCAATTCCGTGCCAACTTGCATAGGGTTTTGCCAATCAAGTGGTGGAAGAAGTGATTAATATCAAAACTAGGCTCAAGGAGAAATGGCACATTGAAAGAGAGCAGAAACCCACCCTATGGGGCACAAAAGATGTCAAGTATTGGCAGAATAAAGTTCTTGAAGTGCCTAGATCTGTGCCCAATTATGAGTGCCAACCCACATGGACAAGGTGCATCTGTGATGTGAATATGGACACTTGGGTGGCTTTTTGTAACATCCTGCCCTCCTTCGACCAGAACGACCCAACGTTCATGCCCTACCCTTGAAGAGTAGGAGTGGATTTTGACCTCAATGTCCATGGCCGATATGACTTCCTTATAATCTACCTTGCGAATTGTACTAAACTTGAAGAGGGCCTTGTCTTCACATCCGAAGATTTGTATGACTCTATAGTCTGCTTTGTAGATGAATTCTCCTCTTGCCCTGACCCTGCTTTCATCACTACATGTAATTACCTTAGACTACTTAAAATACTACTTAGACAAGATCCCACTCCACGGGAACACGGCCTTCCAACCCTATATTTTGATCCTAATGCCATAGACAGCTCTGTGCCATGACTCGATTGATGATTCAAACTTTTCTTCTCCCTTCATTTTTCTTTTTCCTCCTTGGTTGAAGATATGAATGATAGTTGTTTTACGTGTTGTAATCATCCATTTCTTTCTACTACCACTCTGCAAGTCTTCCTGAATCTCAAGGTACTTGCAAAGTTGCCAATTCTTGAATAAATCTCTTAGGCCCCCATCTCCACCCCACTCAGATGACGAAGACTAGCTCTTGTTATGACTATGTAATTCAAAAAAAAAGAGAGAATAAAGAGGAAAGAGAAGCATCTCATGAGCAAAGCAGTTAGACCACCTCACTTTACATAGGCCACAACCACTGCATCCAGGGGTTCTCAAGTTAGGTGTGTCTGGTGGCTTCAGCCAGCCGGCTCTATCCCTAAACCCCTAGCCCTTTTGATTCCCCACTACACACGCTTAGGGCACATCAAGGGTAGGACATACCTAGGGAGGTCATGCTTGCCTACGGTTAGACCTATCTCCCTAAGCTGCACCTACCACACCTTGCATGAACTAGATCCTCAAGTACGGGACACCACCCAGGCTAGACCCATCTCTTAGTTCTACTCGCACGAGCACAATGCACCACATGGTAAGGTAGACACATCCCCTTGGTAGTGAACTTCTTCTCTTTCCGGTAATGACAGATGCTGCAAACCACCAATATTGAAGGCCCTACCATCCACGCAATATATCCTTGGCCTCCAACAACACAATCATTTGCCAAGCTTCTCACCTAGTACCCACCCACAAAAGGCCCATCATCACCTCGGCAACCATCCTTCCAAGCACCAAGCCCTCATCAACAAAGCCCCACAAGTGCCATGGGACTAGCACTCATCTAGGAGGGGGTAATGTTAACCCCAGTTCGAGATGAAAGAAAAAGAAGTCAAGAATGCGGATGCAACGAAAGAAGCAAGATGGAGAATAGCTAAAAGCGCAAGGGCAGCCTCAAAAATCAAGTCAAAGATAAAAGTACATTTTTAAATGCAAGGTGCCCCTAAAACAGTTATAAAAGAGCGTCAGGCTCCCTCCTGTGCAATTTGTAAAAAGTAGGCGGGCATAGGTAAAGAGATAAGGTAAATAAAAGGAAATGGAAAAGAGGACCTTGCCACAATGGCCGGTCATGTAAAAAAGAGATGGATGCCCAAGGGATTTAGGGCATGTATAAAAGCCAAAAAGTGAATAGAGAAGCTCATTCTTTGGTGTATGGCAAAAGTGAACTCATCTTCTTCTCTTCCTCTCTTCTCTTTGCTTGCTTGTGTGTGCTTGAGAGAGGGAAGGTGACGGAGTGAGGGGGTGAGTGTGTGAGGGTGAGGGATCTTAGAGGTGAAGCTCTCCATCTTCTCCTCTCTTCTTCTTCTCTTCTCTTCTTTTCTCTTGTCTAGCACACGGCTATGGAGGATGAAGCTTAGAGGTGAAGGCTTGAGGGTGCTTGATCTTGCATCACGAATCATGGAGCTACTGGTATGCTTGAGGGAGGAGGCAACTCATTCAGGCATCGAGGCAAGCTCACTACACCCCGGTAGGATCAAAGGTGCATTGGCGGCTAGGTGAGAGATAGCCATAGGTGCTTGCTCGAAACGCTTGAAGGGATAAGTGGTCCGTGGGTCTTGGTAGTTGAGCGGTGAGCTCCCTCTACAACGGCAGGTTATGCCTTCTCCCTTAGTTTGAGAGTTATCTTATGGAGCAAAAAGAAGAAGCCTACTATGGGAGAAGACAATGATAGCGTGTTAGAGAGAGAAGAGAGGAGAGTAGCAAAGTTAGCCTACAAAGCCTCTATCGTAATCATCGAGTTTGAAAACACCAATACACAAAACATGACTAAAGCTTATCAATTGGCCAAATCCCTTATCAACAATTGAGATAGCCAAAAAGCTCCCTAAGCCTTGTTTTTTTGCAAATGCCGAATGGCCCATCAACTACGACCTTAAGGCCTTCAAAGTGCTAATTCAATCAAAAGGATTTGAAATTAGTCAATGTGCTGTATGAGAAATGGATGGCCCTATTAGGCATTTAGACTGGATCAAATCCTTTAACAAATGATGTGAAGGTGATTCGGCTATTTAGGTCTATTGGCTTTAAAAGATCAAAATCAAATGAAGCCTAATGCATTAAGCCATAAGGCCTATGTCCAAAAATTGAATAGCCTCATCATCATGACGATTCAAATTATAGCAATTGGCCATTGGGCCACCCAACTCACATGGACCACCATCTTAGGTGGAGCTATGGCCAAGGCTCACAACCTCCTCTCCCATGCTCCACTACTGAGACTACCACCTACCACCCTCACTTGATCACACCACCACCCGAGTTTGGTTGCTTACTCATCATACAACTATCATTTGCTCCCCTTTGGCCCATCAAGGCCAAATACGCCATTGCCAAATAGGCCACATGAGTTGGCTGAAAGACTCATTAAGTAATGCTTTTTTAAAAATTTAAAAAGGGTTGTTTGTCTCAATCATGAGACCATCGAGCAGGCCAAATAGGCTCAAGACCCTATCCAATTGAACGATTTAGTCTCATACTACATTCATAGCAAGGCCTTACGATTACATTGCCTAGCCATCCTAAAGGTGATTCTAATTGCATATGACATAATCCCTAGCTGACTACCCTCACCACCTTGGCCACATCATCCACTAGTTGCTTGGCCTTTGCACATTCAACTCGGCCCTCCCACCTTCCATGCTCAGTCACTAGACAATAGGTCAATCCTCCCATCCACCATGCTCGGCCACATTGGCCTCTTCATCACATGGTGCACTTTGCCCAACTACACCACCAATTGGATGGCACTGCAATCATCATAATTGGATACTAACCTCCATTGATTCAATGATCTGCTTATCTACCCATTGCACCATTGTCATGGGTTGTAGTCAAAACCAACTCAATGGCATGTGAGATTGCATTTTCCACTTTATGTAACATTCGACTAGCTGCCCATCTATCCTTCTATCCACATGCCTCATTTGGTTGAATGATAGTGCCATAAGTCGATCCCTTCTAAAACAAAAAATTTCAAACTCATCGATGTCACATTGATACAAACACGATTGATGTTGCATGATTTACCCAAGAGCCAACTTTGTTCCTTCAGAATTCTTATGTGGGTGAGTGTCCTATACTCAAAGAGTCTTAAAAATGCAATTCATTTTTAAACCCTCCAAGCACCAAAATATTGTAATTGGTGTCCCTAGTAAGTTGTAGGGGCATTGTGGAATAATTCACCTTTAGGGCGTGTGCGGTACATACCTCGCCCACATCTCACCTCAACTTGCACGTGTCCCCAAGTATCAAAAGGAATCTTAGTAGAGGCTCACTATAACATCCTCAACTTGAAGTGCACATGTTCCTCAAGCTACATACCACCTAGTACCCACCCTTGAGAGAGCACTAGAGAGCTACCCTAATCCCCCACTTAGGGACTCATGCAACAATCAAAGGAACATGATTCACATTGAGATTCATAAGTTGGGACCCTCACAACATTGAAGTGGGAAATGCATTGGGGAACCGCTTGATTGACTCATACATTCATTGAAAACCTAGCACTTGGAGCATGTGACTGCTAGTGAACAATTCAAAAGGTGAGAAAGCTTTATGGTTTGCTAAGACCTGAAAGGACAAGACAAGAAGAACAAAATTGGTAGTCTTAATTACACTCCTAGTCATTGCAATTAATTGAGCTTGGTGCTTGGAGCCTTCTATAACTTAACACAATAATCACCTTGAGAGACTAAAGAGCTAAATTTATCCCTTGAATTTTGACACGAAGGCCCCCATAACTTGATAGAGAACCCCTAGAGGTACCAACGCAAGGAATTTCTTAAAGGCGGGGATACCTTGTCCCACACCCTCACATGCAACACATATCACTTGACCTTGTTTCCTGCAGGCTTGAGAGGAGGCAACAACCTCCTAGAAAAAACTATGCAAGGATACCCCTTGAGGTATGAGTGCATGAAGGGTAGGCACCTAACTAGACCCAAGTGCATCAAAGGTTATCATTTGTTGAGTTGGAACCAGTCAAAATATTATTTGTGGAAAGTAGGGAGTTAATCTAACCTTAACCTACAATCCATGGATTCTCAAATGCACACAATTTAGAAGGACTTGAAAAAGAAAATCACATCATAAGAGGTAGTCTTTAGCACCCTACAATTGATTGCATGTTTTTCAGAGCCACATCTCTTGTAGCTTGCTATCAAACCTAGAGTCATCGTGGAGTTAGCTAGACTAGTAAATTCATGAGAAAGCAGAGCAGCCAACTCATGCAACAAACCTTGGGTCATAGTGAATGGGCAAGCTTGGAACATCGATAAGGGTTTGTAGTAGAAAAGGGAGGATAAATCATTTCCTTGGCTAGTGGCACTAGGATTTGAGAGATTTGATTGCATAAAGGACCATCTAGTCATGATGGAAGAGACCAAGGGGACCTTACTCAAGAAGAGGGAACATGGTGCCTAGAATTCAAAATACAAACCATATCCTTTCGACTAAAAATTCATTTGTTCACAATGAAATATTGAGTGGAGGGGTGGAGAGACCTGATTCAATAAGAGTTCACTTAGGAAACTTGAACTATAATTGAATAGATTGGCTAAAACAAGCAAAAGTCTATTTGCATTGCACTCTTATCATCATAAGATTTTGGGAAAAGAACTACAAACATGGAGTGTCTCATTAGAGGTATCATTGTAAGGAGAACAAGCAAAACAAATATGTGAAACAATAAAAAGAAAACTACAAATCACATTGAAAAAATCATAGATACAAGAGAGAGTAACACACCATATGTGTGAGCTTTTGCTCAACTGCCAAGACCCACAGACCGCTTATTGTTTCAAGCGTTCCAAGCGAGCTCTAATGGCTATCTCTCACCTAGCCGACGCGCCGTCGATCCTATGAGTGTAGTGAGCTTACCTTGATGCCCGATCGAGTACCCTCCTCTCTCTTGCACTCCGGTAGCTCCACGATTCTTGATGCTAGCTCAAGCATTCTCAAGCCTCCTCCATCTCCAAGCTCCATCCTCCATAGATGTGTGGAAGAGAAGAGAAGAGAAGAGAAGAGAAGAGAAGAGAAGAAGAGAAGAGGAGATGGTGAAGAGCTTCACCCTCTTGATCCCTCACTCTCACACACACTCACTCCCTCACACTCTCACACTCCCTCTCTCAAGAGCACACACAAGCAAGAAGGAGAGAAGAAGAGAGGAAGAAGGAGACTCTTTTTGGCACACACCAAAGAATGAGCTTCTCATTCACTTTTCAACTTTATATACAAAGCCCTAAATCCTTTTTGGGTGGTCATCCCCTTTTCCCTCTCTTACATGGCCGGCCGTAGCCTAGGCCCTTTTTCCCATTTCCTACCATTCTAATTTATCCTATTCCCGCCTAATGCATACACTTTGCATAGGAGCGAGCCTGGCACTCTTTTACAAAGATTCGGGGGCGCTTCTGCATTTTAATTCTTTTGTTGCCTCGGGCCGACATCGAAGCTCTCTGAGGGTCGTGCCCGAACATTTGAATTTTTTCAGGGACTGGCTACCGGTCAAGGCATCTTTTTCTGCTTTTATCCTGCGCCTTTTTTGCTATTTCCATTTTTTCCATTTTCCGCTCCTCTGTGCTACAGGAACACGGTAACATTACCCCCCTCCTAGCCAAGTGCCAGTCCCATGGCACTACGGTGGGACGTAGTGGCTAGTTAGGTCGGCTGTTAGGTGGAACAGGTAGGTGGGTGGTTGGGGGAATGATAGGTGATGGAGGTTGGGGACGATGACCAGGAAAGATTCCGGCGTGCTTTAGGCTCCATGAAGATACTCGGCATCTTTCACCTTGTTGTGGCACCCCTTATGTTGCCGGTTGTCTTTTGAGTATCAGAAATGCTTGAAGCAATAAGCAATCCCTTAGGAGGATGGTATTGGAGGGATTTATTATGGAGAAACCCCCCCAAACACTGTTTGTCTTGAAAACTTGTGGCTTTGATTGAAGATCCTTGTCTTTGAGTTGAAAGTCTTCAGTTTGAGTTGAAGGTCTTCAGGGTTGTGGAAACAATAAGCGATCCGTGGATCTTGAGGCGTTGGGCATGGATCTTCGGACGATGAGGTTCCAAGATCTATGCTAATGGCAGTTCTACCCTGACTTGGTTTGATCATGGTGGCCATCAGCAAGCAGATGGCTGGATGCCGGTGCATGAAAGGAGGTTTGGGTCATTAAAGGGTGCCATGGGTGATCTTCTTCCATGGGTAGCTATTTCTTGAGAGTCGAACATAACCTGCAAGAAAAGTTTTGCACTCCCTAAGGGGTGTGTCTGCTTGCCATGTAGTGTGTGGTGCTTATGGCACTGGAACTGTGAGATAGGTCTAACCTTGGGTAAGCCCTTGGTAACGTCCCACACTTGAGGACCCAGTTCGTGCTTCATTGGAGGTGCGGTGCGAGTCTTAGGGTGATAGGTCTGAAAGTCCTACCCTTGATGTGCCCTAAGTGTGAAGTGGGGGGAGGGGGCTAGGGAGAACCCTAGGTGCATTGTCTGTGGTGCTTCTCCTTTTTTCTTTTCTTTTTTTGAAATGATACATAGGCCTAATTGTCTTGATCTGAATGAGGAGGAGAAGGGGGTCGGATAGACTTGCTCAAAAATTGACGACTTTGCATGTAATCTTTCAGATTCATGCATACATGAAGGGAGGTGGTGGAGAGGAAGGGGTGGTTGCATCTAGTGAATTGGCTGTCGTTCATGTCTTCTAGGAGGGCTAGGCAAAAAGAGGGAAGGAGACTAGCCCTCATCATGAGACGAGCCATGGTATAGTTATCTATAGCATTAGGGTCAAAGAATAGGGGAGGCAGGCCGCGCTCTTGTGGAGTCGGGTCCTGCTTAAGAAGTAGCCTAAGTAACCTAAGATAATTACAAGTGGTTATAAAAGTGGGGTCAGGATAGGAGGAGAAGTCCGCCAGGAAGCGCATCATAGACTCGTCTAGGCTTTCTACGGTAAAAAGAAGGGTGTGCTCAAGGGATACTACAGTGGAGTTATAAATAATGGGAAAGTCATACCGCCCGTGGAGGGTGGCATCAAAATCTACCCCTACCCTTCGAGGGTACGCCATGTAGGTAGGGTCGTTCCACTCAAATGGCAGGGTATTACAAAATGCCATCCAGCCGAGCATGCTTATGTCGCATACTCGCCTCCTCCACAGGGGTTGGCTCTTGTAGTTTTGTACAGTGTGGGGGATTTCAAAAACCTTATCTTGCCAGTAGTCGGCCGCTTCTGTGCCCCAAGAGGTTGGGGTCTTTTCCCGCTCTTCCAGCCATTTTTTCCCTAATCGGCCACCGATCGCGATCACCTCGTCCATCACTTTGAGCGGCAGGACCCTCCACAGATTGTTGGATAGGAGGAAACTGAAGGGGAATGGATCCTTTCCTAGTTCCTGTACCTCCCACATCACCAGTTTTGCATGGAATCCTGCGGGAAGATCATCTGGGCACGGAGGGAGAGGCGCGGTCGGTAGCACGGCTGGCTCGGCTCTCAGTTTTTTCTGGCCTCCTCCACTAGCTTTTTGCATCTCTCTTTAGAGACGGCTTTTCTTTCTGCAGTTGGGTCCCCTTGTGGTGGTTCTTGGGCCTGCGGCGAGGGGGGTTGTGGGACTACGTCTTCCCTGAATCGATTCACATCGATTTCCAGCTCTGCTTCTTCCCCCTGCTGTTCTGCATGTGCTGCTTCTTCCTCGAATCCGAGGGCGTCTATCTCCTAGGGGGTTAGGCCGGCCAGCATTAGGTATTTTCATTGTTCATCCAAACTCAGCCTAGCCTCTGCACGTAATGGTGGCATCTGTAGTCCAGCGTGTAGGGCTCTTCTTGCCATGCCGAGCTTTCTTTGCATTGCCTCCAGTGGCTCTCCTTGCGCTGCATGCGTGGCGTCTAAGATAGTGTCGAGGAAGGCCTTCTGTTAAGTGCTGAAGGCCACTTGGGCTGCCTCCGCCTTGCTCTTCGTGATGATTTTCTCCTTTTCTGTCAGAGCAAGGCGCCGCACTAGTGTCTTCACCCTCTTTTCATTGTGCGCAGCCCACTCCTCTGCCCTTTTGTTCATTACTTCCAAGCTCTCTCCTTGTCTTAAGGTCAGCATCATGATTTTCTGCTCATAATCCTCTAGTTCCCTGACTAGCCTCTCTTGTTCTCCTCTTTCAGAGGTCAACTGATCTGTCAGGCGCTTGAGTTCCTCCTACTGCTCCTCCCTGCCTCGTTTTCTTTCTTCGTCCCTGGCATTCAACTCCGTCATGAGTGCATCAATCTGAGCAGATTGTGCAACAAGCTCCTGGTATTGCACTATTAGGAGCTTGTGCTCTCTTTGCATGTTTACTAACTCTTGAGTCTCGTTTTTGAGCAGCTTCCTCTAGTGTTCCTCCCTAGCCTTCGGTTCTTGTCTCAGATCTACAATCTTACGCTGCTGCAAGGCTATCATTCTTGTCTTGTCCAGCTGGAAGGTGGCCACGGCTTCCTTCTCGGCTGCCAACTCAGCCACGGCTATCTTGCATTCCTCCTTCGTTGTCTCCAATTGGGAGAGCAGCTCGGCGACGTATTCGTCGTAATTAGCCGGTGGCATCATCGTTGTGTGAATGGGCGAGGTTGAGGCTTCGACTTTTTGCTTTTTGGGCTCTTGCCTCTTCTGTCCTGTGGCCGTAGTCTCCATGCTCTGCCCCTGGCCCATCTCCTTGTTGATGAAATACTGCATCCATGCCACGAAGTTTGACACATCTACGCTAGTCGGGATGCTGGGGGTAATGGTGGTGAGTTTCGCGGAAGGCACCAGGAGGGTAGGGATCAGATGGAACGGGGCCTTGCCCTTGCCTTCGGGGACTGGAGGTGGCACAAACTTTGGCACCTTTGTGCTACACCCTGGCCCCTCCCTGGCCCCTCTTCTCTGCGCGGGCTCAGGTTCCTTAGTTCATCTGCTCGACACTGTTGTTCAATGGACCGGCGGGTGGCCTCCGTCAAGTCCTCTTCCTCCTTTCTTCGTAGCTCCTCCTCTTCCTCATCCGCTTTTCTCTTTCTTTCCTCCTCCCTTTTTTCCTGCTCCTTTTTCCCTTTCTGTTCTTTTTCCCTCCTTTTCTCCTCTTCAGCTTCTTGTTTTGACGCCTCCTTTGCTCTCTGTAACTCCTCTTTTTCCCTCTCCTCCTCCTGTCTCTTTGTTCTCTCTCTCTCCTTTGCTTCTCTCAGGGATTCCTTCTTCACCCTTTCCAAGTCTTTCTTTTCCTTCTTCTTGCCTTCGTCATTCTTCTTCTTCCTCTGCATCGCCTTCTTCTTCGTTGTCTTGACTATCTTTTTGCTAGTTTGCCCCTCCCCTTCTTCTTCTGTTTCCGTTCTATCAGTGGACCTATCTTTGTCCTGGCGAGGAGGCGAACTCTTCGGCGTTTCTCCTTCTCCCTCCTTTGCCTCATGTGCTCCCTTTACTGCCTCCTGAATGAGTGCAGTCAAGACTCCTCCGTATCCGATGAAAGAGGCCTTGGAGGAGGCTTTCTTCCTTTCCGTTACCTTAGAAGCCGGAGATTCTCCTCCTATTGGTGCACCTCCCAGGGCTAGCGCCTTGTCCGCTTGATCAATCATCTTCCGCATGTACCCATTCCAATCCACCTCGTCTAGGGTGTGGGCTGCTACATTCTCCAGCACTAGCACGCTAATTCGACGCATTAAGGAATTGTAGCGTTGGCTGGAGAAGAGCACGTGCACCAACTTGGCCTGCAACCTAGCTTCTGTGTCAGGGATGTCGTGGATGATTATGCCGTCGTTCGTGAGCATCTCTTCCTTCTTCATTTTTAGCAAGGCATAAACATCCCTTTTTTGTCTCCTTTTTGTCCTTGGTACCAATCCCAAAGCCTTCTCCACAAAGGCTGGATCCAACCGAACTTGCACCTACTTTGCACCCTCTCCTCGGCCCACTGTTACAATGCCACCTTCTTGGTCCGGGTTGTATGTTCTGAGGAATTCTACGCATTTTAAGTGATTCGGCTCCTACGAGAATTTTTCAATATACTTTGTGAGGTTGCACTGTTCCACTACCCTCCTGGCTACTTCCTCCTTGGCCACCATGACTTCGATGTTGTGGATGGTTCAGAACTTGAGCTGGCCAAAGGCGCGGTTCTCTAGATGGATGTGATACTGCTCCCTTTCCTCGTCTGTGAACGGGAGTCGATGGGCGCGGTCTTGTTGTGACATTTTCTGCTCCTGCCATAATTCGTAACTTTCGTTAGCATTTTCCACATATCACTTTGCTGTTTATGTGAGAATAAAAACTCTTTAATGAATTTTTTAGGAAGCCATTTTTCTCATACTATATGCTTATGCTTTTCACTACCTTTACTTTACTGTACCCCCTTTTTATTCATTTCCTATCTGATTCTTTTCACCTTCACCACATACCCACATACCCCCTCCTCTTCTGGCTTAGAAAAGAATCATTCCTAGGATTGGGGGTTAAAAGGTGAGGGGCTTTGGGCCTGTTGGGGTAGGAGTTATGTGTGAAGAAGCCACGTGTAGAATTTTGGATTGTATTCCAGTTGAGCATGACAATCAAGAGCAGACGGTTGGATGGAGACTTGGGAGATGTAGGTCAAGACATCATGAAAGAGATCTCTAGTAATAAGGCGGCTGGCAATATGTAATTCCTCTTCTGTGAGGAATTGGTCAATGTAGGGGTGAGCGAGCACGTGGTCGTCTAAATGCTGGTTAGGGGTGATGGCCGAAACCCTAAACGAGATAGGTGCCACATAAGTAGGGTCATATTTGATGGTTTTAACTGCCATGCGTTGCTCAGCATTGGTGATTATCCGGCAACCTTTTTTCTCCCATTGGATTCTCAGAGCAAACCATTGCTGCAAGAACATGGAGGGCGAGCTTGCCATCTGCGTGAGCTCTTGAAACTCGTGTTCAAGAACATAACGAGGAGGCTTACGATATGAAGTGATTAGTCTTCTGAGGGCAGCTTGCTCCTTTGAGATTTCATCTTTTGCTATCAGTTCAGTAGCAATTTTGGGGAATTTAGTGGTCATAAGTTCATATTCTTCCCAAGTGCATGGTAATGCACGAACATCCGAAGCAAGTGTTTTGTCAAGAAGACCTAGGTCTAGCCTCTCATAACTTCTAAAGAATGTAGTGAAAGTTTTGTCCAACATCTTGATGCAGGTTGTTAAGTCATCCCCAGAAGTCGTGGCAAGGTCTTTAGCCAAGGAGAGGAAAGGTCGTACTGCATAGGAAGGTTTAAGACCTGCTGGTGGGGATGGTGCAAATGGACTGGATAGTGGTGACTCCATCATGGGTGTCACAGGTTGGGCTTTGCACTCCGAAGCACTTTGAGGTGATGTAGGAAGCTCTGGGGGCATAGGAGTTATTCTGGGTTCTGATGAGTGAATAGTCATGGGGGTTTTTAAGTTCTCTGGATTAGGTAAGGTTAAGGCTTGTGGTGTTTGCCTTGGTCGATAGATGAGCTGGGGCTTACTAGCCACAGTGGGCAATGGTTTGCTGACTATGCCCTGGGTGCCACGTGTGCAAGCCTGCCTTACTGGGGTGAGATTGCTTGTAGATGAGCTTTTTAACCGGCCATTTTTAGGCACCCAAATCTAGGATTTTCCCTCGTTGTATCCTTGTGCTCGCAAGAGATCTTTGGGGATCCATTGCGGCATGGTTATGTGTCTACGTTGATAGCATCTGGACTGCCTCTTAGGCCATGATGGCTGATGATTTTGGCGTTTAGGATCACGTTTGGGTGGTCTACCCGGATGTGGTCTTTGCCGTTTTGGCACCCATATAAGCTTGGACTCCTTGGCCTTGTGAGCACTCTTGGTGGGTTTGGGCCTGGGGTCGAGAGCCTGGCACAAGGCCGTAGTTTTCTTCTGTCTAGACTTGGGCTGGAGCGAGATTGTAGGGGTTTCTACCGGTGGCTTGGTAATGGTGGGGGAATCATGACAGCCCTGGCTGAAAGTCGTCACGATACGCACATTGCCTATAGCAAGATGAATGCCGTTTAGGTTGTAATCCATATTACAGTTCATTTGCTTCTTGAAAGTACGACCCAATAGTGACACAGTACCGGCTCCTTTAGTGTCAGGCAACACATGGAAGAAAGCTGGTAAAATTTCAGACTCGATAGAAACAACTACACTTCCCTAGGAGTGAATAAGCAGTACCCCCAAACGGGGTGAGTTTGGCATTAGTGGGCTGTAATTTCGGTTGACCAATGCATGTCCAATCGTCATGCGTCAAGATGTTGTCGTCGGCCCCTTCATCAATCAAGGCATCGAAAGAATACATCGCTCCTGCTGCGACTGTGATGCGTAGATACGTCGGTGCCACTGCTTCTTCGTCCTGATCTGTAAGGTCGGTTATAGTAGCCATGCAGACGTTCATTGGGGGTTCTAGCATGGGTGGCTCATGTAATGGATGGGAAGGAGGATAGTACTTCTTTATGTGGCTGCCATTAAAAAAGCCTATCCCTTCGCCTTCAAGTGTCTCTAACTCAACATTCCATGTTCTACCAATCATGCATACTCTGAAAGGCCCTAGCCCCCGAAACTTCATCTTCAGTTTATGTCATTTTACAGAGTATAGCAGATCAAGGTCCCCTTGTTCAAAGTCTCGCTGTTTGATATGTTTGTCAAACCACATCTTTTGTCGAGCCTTCTCACAAATCAGAGAGTGAGTGGTGAGGAGTCGGGTCTCCATTAGGCGCTCTAGCTCCACTAAGCGATTGGCCCAAGCCTCTCTTCCCTCCCAACACTCCTGGACTGCTATCTTTAAGCTAGGGATGAAGAATTCTAAGGGTAAAATGGCTTCAGTTCCGTACGTCAGCCTAAAAGGCGTCTGTCCAACAGTCGTTTTATAAGCTGTGCGATAGGCCCACAAGGCTGCCATTAGCTTGTTGTCCCAGTCACTTCTTGAGGTAGACACTACCTTTGTAAGCACGTTGACTAAGATTTTATTTGTGGATTCGGCTTGGCCATTAGCCTGAGGGTAATAGGGAGAGGACTTCTGATGAATTATTAGGAAAGTAGAGAGCAAGTGGGCAATCACCTCATTAACGAAGTGCGTGCCTTGGTCGCTTACAAGTTCAATTGGACAGCCAAACCGTGAAATGACCTGCTCCCACAAGAACTTTGCAATGGTCCTAGCATCATTCTTCCTCGTGGCTCGTGCCTCTACCCACTTTGTTAGATAATCGGTTGCCACTATGATGTAGCGAGCTTGGGAATATTGTGCTGCAGGACTGATAGGTCCAATAAAATCGATGCCCCGTTTTTCAAAGGGTTGTCGGGCTATGACAGGGGTCAACTCCATCTTGTCTTTCCGCACAGGCACTTTGGTCCTTTGGCACTCATCGCAGTGCTTTACGAATTTAGCTGCATCGCGGAAGAGGGTGGGCCACCATAGTTGGGATTGTAACACCTTTCGGGCTGTTGTGTCTCCACTAAAGTGTCCTCCAACGATTCCGTCATGTGCTTTGTTCAATGCATTGTGCATCTCGTGCTCACATACGCATCTGCGCAATAAACCGTCTTGTCCCAACCTATAGAGTTGGCCGGCTATCAGTTGATATGGCTGAATTTTCAAGATAAGTCTTCTCAGCCTGGCCTTCTCAATGGGTCGCTCAGGTAGTCCGTTTTCCAGCACTTGCACTATGTCATTCGTCCAATACGGCATCAGATCAGCTTTAAACAATTCTCTCTCGCTAGATAGGTTAAAGAGATGAGCATCCGGTAAATCGTCAGGTATGCCTTGTCCTGCGGTTTCTCCTATGGGTATGCGAGACATGTGATCATCCATGTAATGCTGCTTTCCTTTGCGTACAACCACATAGAAGTCAAACTCCAGTAGAAGGAGTAACCATCTAGCTATGCATCCCATAGCACAAGGCTTGTTCACAAGATACAGCAAGGCCTGATGGTCAACAAAGAAGACAAAGGGAGTGGCCAACAGGTAATGCCTAAATTTCTTTACCGCAAATACCATGGCTAACCCCTCCCTTTCTGTCGTGGAATAGTTCATCTCGGTCTCTGTGAGCTGCCTGCTGGAAAAACTCACCGGGTAATCTAAGTTATGTTCACCAGGCTGACATAGCACGGCTCTAATAGCGAACTTAGAGGCGTCTATGTGTACATAAAACGTTATGTCCAGTCTGGGGCTCGTAAGATTGGTGCAGTCGTAACAGCCTTTTTCAACTCCTCATATCCGCGCTGGCATTCCTTCGTCCACTCGAACACTATCAACAGCTTGTACAATGGTCTAGCAATTAATGCGTAATTTAGTACAAAGTGTCGATAATATCCAGTGTGTCCTAAGAAGCACTGAACTCCCTTGTAGTTATCGGGTGGTGGTAAGTCAACAATGACTCTGACTTTGGAAAAGTCAGTGGCAATGCCGTTCCTTGACACTACGTGCCCTAAGATGCATCTGTGTTTCACCCAGAACTGGCACCTTAAAGGGTTCAACGAGAGGTGGTACAACCTACATCTTTCAAAGACAGCTCTCAATTTCTATAAGTGTTCGGCCCAACTAGAGTGTAAGCATAGGTCATCTACAAACACTTCCAGTTCGCGCCTAAGCATCTCCTTAAAGATAGTGCACATTAGGCGTTGAAAAGTTGCAGATGCGTTCATTAGCCCAAAAGGCATGACAATGTAGGCGAACACACCCCATTCCATGGCAAAGGCGGTCTTGTGCCTGTCGTCGAGGTGCACTTGCACTTAATTATAGCCCGAGAAACCATCCAGAAAATTGTAGGCTTCTTTACCTGCTACCCTCTCAAGCATGTGCTCGGTGTAAGGTAAAGGATAGTTATCCCTCTTCGTAGCGGCATTCACTTTCTTGTAGTTCATGCACACTCGGATTTTTTCATTTTTCTTCATGACAATCACGATAGCTGATACCCAGTCCGTGTGCTCGATCTCATATATGAATCCTGCCCTCATGAGTTTATCAATCTCCTCTTTTACTGCATGGGCGTATTTGGGATTCATGGGGTAAGGTCGTTGTTTCGTTGGCACTGCATCAGGGACCATTGGGATATTATGAGTCACAACCCTAGGGTCGACTCCCTTAAGTTCCAGGAAAATACGTCAATGTACTCTTGCAAGAGCGCAACGAGTTTGGTCTCTTCATCCTCCGTCAAGTCATCTGCAATGAACACCGGTCTTGGCTTTTCACCTTCCCCAACCAAGTTAACTTCCTTGACTTTGGCGGGTCCCTCGATCGGTTCACTAGTTTGGCCTTGTCTTTTCGCACCTAGCAGAATCACCACTCTGTCACCCTTTTTAAATTTTGTAAACCGTTTGGGTAGATCCTGCGGTTTCTTTTGCCTTTCTGCTTCTGAGTCCTTTGCTTGCTTCCTGGTCTCCTCTTTTAGCCTCCTGCACCTTAGGTGGATAGGCAAGTCTCCCTTGGTGTGTTTGACTTTAGAAGGTTGTGGTATCTCGGGATCACTCTCAGTGCTGACTTCCGACTCTGAGTTAAACTCGCACCCCTCACTTGAGGAAGGTGTTTCCCAGGGGGTCGTAGTTCAGTAGGTGCATCCGTATTGAGTACTAGGATTACCCACGGTCGTGCCACTCCGGCTTGCTCGTAATCCACGGCTCCCATGCGTTCTAGCCAGGATCTGTCACACTCCATCCGCATGACTCCTTTTTCGTTCTGACTGGTCCTTCCTTTCCTAGGCCTCGAGTTTGCCGTGATTTGTTCTATCGCTTTTCCTTCCGTGTCGTACTCTATTGTATCTATCTCTCCTTCATTCTCCCCTCCCGTAGAGCAACAGTCCTCATACTCCTCATCATCAGATTCCTATCCTTCTGACTGCTCATCATCACCTAAGCTTTCCTCTCCAGTCTCCGTGTCACCAGTAACTAAGGCCCAGTTATATAACAAATTCAGGTCGTGGACCTTGGTCCATTTCCATTCTGGCTTAGCTAATAGATCACGTAGGGGTTTTAAGTTAGCAGCTAGGTTGCCTTTTAGTTCATTGGTCAGATAGTCTACGATTTCTTGAAGCTCTAGTTTGTTGCGGGGGATATGGAACGAGGCTGGTTCGCCTGGGTTGAGTGAGCTTCCTGCCATCATGCAGAGTGGCACAATTGGCTCCTCAATTGGCATGGTTGCGGCTTTAGCAGTCTGCCGATATAGTTCTTCCTCATCCGAGGTTGGTAGGTCAATGGTTGCCAGAACGTGCATCCCTTTCAATCAGGGCAAGGAATATATTTAGTGAGTGATCCATAGGGTTTGGTCATTTGAGTACCGCCTTTCAGCATAGCTGAGATGGCATCTAGGTCAACAGAGGTCGTCTTCGTACCCTTACTGCACTAGTTTTGTTCCCTAGGAAAATCAAACCAGTGCCCCAGTCCTCAATGACACGCGCATTCCTCATCCAAGGTCGGCCTAATAGTATGTCGTAATCCACTCCCTTCATGACAATGAAGTTTACCAAAAATTGCACACCGGCAATCTTTACTGGCTGATTCTTTAAGATCCCGAATGGTCTTACCTTCATTCCATTTGCTAACGTGACGTTAAACGTGCCAGTCTCTACAGGAGGGTTTTCCCATGCCTCTAAGACTGCATGGTTTAGTACGCTAACACCTGCGCCTGTGTCTATAATTCCTTTTCGCGTCATATCTCCTAAGGCTAGGACGGGCAAAACTGTGTGCATTTCATTGCCTTCCCAAAAAGCATTGATGTGCAAAGACTTAGGATTTGAGTGTAGAGTTAGACTTGGGATCTGTGTAACTGCGTCATGATCTTGCGGATCAGCACCCTCAAGTCCTGTGTGTCTCTCGATCAAGTCTTTTAACTCCTGCCACAAGGAATGATTTTGCCTAAGCAGATCTTCCAAGCTTAGAGTTACTGGAGTAGACAAAAAGGTTGTGAGGAGGTTACTGGGCTCTTGTCTTTCCCTTAGGCTAGCATTTCTAGGCCATGCGTTCTGTCTACCCTGGCAAGTTTCCCCCTGGCCTTGCTGCTGAGTTGCTCCCAGTGGTGCAGGTATGCTCGCAGCTTGTGGTTTTGAAGGTGAGACTGGTGTGCTCACACTGGAGAAATCGTCAATAGGATCTTCTAATATGGGTTCAGCATCCTTGAGGTGCTTTTGGGTATCCTTGACCCACTCCTTAACCTTGGCTATAGCCTCGAGTTGCCGTTTGGGGTGGGGATATTCCCCTACCTTAGCACTCCCTAGCTCGGTTGTCTTAGGAGCTGAGGTCTTTGCCTCTGTGTCTGTGACCTTCTTTCCCGTTACTAACATAGTCGCTTCCTCGGTTTTAAGAGTTATCTTTGCATCGGTCCTCTTTTTCCGTCTCCTTCGACTTTTCTTCCCTATTGAGGTTGCGTCAAGGTTACTTGGACTTGGCAAGGAGATGCCTGCCTATTTTGTTTGAGCTCGCGTCATAGCATGTAGTGGGATGGGCGTATCCTCACTACCAAAGGTTTCCACTCCAAAGAGCCCCAAAGGCACCGATGGCATGTTGGCAGAGCTGGTTGATGGCTTCCACCTAGGATAGTCAGGAAACAGATGTGTGATTCCACACTCTGTGCATTGGAGATCCGCTTTGTCATTGTTAGCTTATTCTTGTTCTGGGCAGCGTGATGAAATGTGGCCTGGGTGGCGCAAGTCCAGCATGTGACTGGATCCTGGCTGGGTCCTCCAAGGCCTCTGCCTCTTCCTCTTCATAAAGCCATCACCGGCACTGACCGATAGTCCATCAGGACTGGGTTGCCCTCCTCGTCATAAGATATGTACGGGTTGACATATGTTTCTTCCTCATTAGACTCCTCCACAAAGTGAACAGGAGCATCGCTAGATGGGTGGGTTACAAAAGGCCCTAGTGGCCTGGGTATACCAATTGGGTTCATCTCCAGCCTAGGCACGGCAGGTCTTGAGTCAGTCGGTGCTGGAAGAGCTAACTGGGCTCCCCTCCCAAAGAAATTGGGTGGCCTATTACCTAAGTATGGAGGGTTGTACTGCTGTGTATATGGGAATCTTCTCGGCATTCTGCAATGCATTGCATCATGTCTGAATCTACCGCAATTTGAGCACGGCCGAGATCTAGGATCTTGGCACTCAACTGGGAGGTGATTGCCGCCGCAGTATATACATTATACATGAGATCTCACAGGCTTCCTTACGAGCTCTTGCAACCATGCAATCTCCATTCTCATCTCTGCCATCCCTTGGTCGTGGTCTACACTATTTCCCTTATCCTGCACACTAGCAGTTGCTTTTTCCCCCGAAGTGGTTGATCTCTCAGGGTCCCTCTGGCTTGCACTTTCTCGATTGGTAATCCTCATGCTGCGTTCCCTGAGTTGATCATCTATGCGTATTGCCTCCTCGAAAACTCTAGCTAGCACGTCTCGTTGTAAGGTGGAGTTACTGGCCAAAGCCTTGTAGAGCTCCTCGCTCTGAATCCTGTTCATGAACACTGTAGACACTGCCCTCTCAGTAGGTCGCTCATTGGCAGGGATTCTCTTGTAGAGGCTACGCACCTGAGTGACGTAATCCCTAACGCCCTCCTTCTCCCTTTGACTGATATTTATCAACCTAACGATGAGGTTATCTAAATACCCAGCCTCCGAAAACCTCTTGATGAATAGGCCCTTAAGGCGAGCAAAGTTTGTGCGTTCTACGTCATCCAGACTAGAATACCAGGTCCTCCCCTTATCGCCTAAGCATAGGCCAAAAGCTTGAGCTCACTGTGCAGGGTCAGTTGCTCGAACTGCTCCATGAAGCTGTACGGGTCACTGCTAGGTTCATATTTAGCTAGTTGTTTTACTACTATGGGGATTCTAGCCTGCCCCTTAGCCCCTTGAGTGACTCCCAATCCCAATAGTAGCGTGGTGGCTAGGGAAGTAGTGCTCTGTTCAACGGATGTGTTGTCCAAGAGTCGCTTTGCTACCAATTTGCTCAATGTCATGTCAGCCTCTGCTGCTTGTTCCCTCTCTACATTTGGTCCACCGGATTTGGCCACTCCAGCTAGGTCTAGCACTCATCTAGCCTCGTACATATCTATGTCTTGCTGCAGCCTTCTAGCCCTTTGCTCATGGTTGTAGGAAATTATGCCTTCTAGCGCTCTCTTGATAGCTCTTCTCTCTTCTTCTAGTTTAGCTACCACTTCCTCTACAGGTCTGCCCCGGATTACGGTCCTGGTGAGTAGATCGTAGTCATGGACCAGTTCCTGGACTGAGGTTGGAATTTCTCCTAAGTCTCATTGGTCCTCTCCTCGTTCACCTCTTGATCCCAACATTGTCTCTGCTTCCAGCTCCACGAGGTTGTCAATCAATTCAAGCAGCTCCAGCTGCGTCCAATCCTCTATATTGTTTCTTTCCGTGTCTTCGTGCCTTCTCCAGGTCCTACTAGTAGGGCACTCAGGCACCTGTCTAAGTCTTGGGGTCTTCTCCTACTAGTGGGTTCCTCAAGCGATTTATCTGAGTGAGTTTCTTTGATTATTGAATACAAGCCTCAATTTATGGTCACTCGGTAAGTGTGTTGTTTCTCGTGCACTTGTGCCCAATCAGGCTTTCAGCTTTCTTAAGTGTACTTCAAGTGCGGAAATTCAATGTGAGTGCCGCAAGCAATTCCCCGGCGTCTTACTCACTCTCACTCATTTTGGGCTTGATAGGCTTGTAGGTCCATTTTCTGGCCGTTTAGTCAGGGTTTATGGTTTCCTTGTACGTTGCCTTGTTCACTTTCGGTCGATCAAGTTTTACGGTTCAACGGCTCGCATCCGCATCCTTGGGTCCCTCAACTATCTACTGCTAGCCGCTAAGCGACTGTGTACTACAATTTCTCTTATCACGTGTGCTAGAATCAAGTTCTGAGCGCCCGAAGGGTTTCGACAAGTTTCACTAATGCGTATTTGCTGGGTCGGGTCAAATTTCTGACAGATTTGACAAAAAGTTGCACTTGGACCAACTGGTCCGAATTGCAGGGTCCGAGTGGGTCACTCAGACGGGTCGAGGCATGGGGTCGAGACTCGGACGATTTTTATTCGGACGAGCCGAATGGCAGGTTCGGACAGGGTAATTCGGACGGGTCGAACCACGCTTCGCCGAGGGCCGAATCCCGGCTGTGGCTAAGTTCCGAATTTGGGACTCGGACGGGTCGCTCGGACGGGCCGAATTGCGGATGTGCCATGTGGCAAAGAACTTTGACTCGGACAGCCAAGTGGGTTGACTCGGACAGTTGCCTCGGACGGTCCGACTAGGGTTTCGGGCCGAGTAGCCGAATGGTAAGGGGCCAAGGGCCGATTCTGGGACTCGGCCCAGAAGCGACCACTCGGACGGGCCGAACGCGACGCGACAAAAACAGTGCAATGTCGATCTCGCTCGATTCTTGGGATTTACCCAATCATACCAAGCACAACCCTCCAGATCCTATCTAGGGGGATAGAGGAAGGGATTCATATACGTGAACGGGTCGGTAAGTGCGTCGGTGATGCGATCGAATCACACGGGTTGGGGCTCTCTAGCTCTCTCTCTCTCTCTCTCTCTGTCTCTCTCTCTCTCACTGAAATGGCAAAATGAGCTCTCCTTTGGCCTCCTGGCTCTTATATGCCTTCCCAAATGCGGCATTGACGCCCCCAATCACTCTCTTGTCGATCTTAGGCCTCATTAGTGAGCATTTTGCGCATTTTGCACGATTTTTTCCCTGTTTTGTCCTATTTTGAAACAGTAAACCCTACCCTTTTCCGGTTCGATTTCCTAACTCTAACCTACACTAAATGCAACGAAAATTGAAGGCAAAAAACTGAATCCTCCATGCTTTCCAATCATCAACCAACCAAAATATCCCAAAATACTTACTTGTTTTGAAGATTAAAAATACCCAACTTCCTACCTATCTCAAGCTCCATTTCGGGGATCAGTACCCTACTTCGATGCTCGATGTGAGGCGGCAAGTGCTCAAGCTTGAATCCGTTGGTCCCGGCAACGGAACCAAAATGTGTGAGCTTTCGCTCAACTTCCAAGACCCACGGACCGCTTATTGTTTCAAGCGTTCCAAGTGAGTTCTAGTGGCTATCTCTCACCTAGCCGACGCGCCGTCGATCCTATGAGTGTAGTGAGCTTACCTTGATGCCCGATCGAGTACCCTCCTCTCTCTTGCACTCTGGTAGCTCCACGATTATTGATGCTAGCTCAAGCATCCTCAAGCATCCTCCATCTCCAAGCTCCATCCTCCATAGCCGTGCACGCAAGAGAAGAGAAGAGAAGAGAAGAGAAGAGAAGAAGAGAAGAGGAGATGGTGAAGAGCTTCACCCTCTTGATCCCTCACTCTCACACACACTCACTCCCTCACACTTTCACACACTCTCTCTCTCAAGAGCACACGCAAGCAAGAAGGAGAGAAGAAGAGAGGAAGAAGGAGACTCTTTTTGCCACACACCAAAGAATGAGCTTCTCATTCACTTTTCAACTTTATATACAAAGCCCTAAATCCTTTTTGGGCGGTCATCCCCTTTTCCCTCTCTTACATGGCTGGCCGTAGCCTAGGCCCTTTTTCCCATTTCCCACCATTTTAATTTATCCTATTCCCGGCTAATACATACACTTTGCACAGGAGCGAGTCTGGCACTCTTTTACAAAGATTCGGGGGTGCTTCCGCATTTTAATTCTTTTGTTGCCTCGGGCTGACACCGAAGCTCTCTGAGGGTCGTGCCGAAACATTTGAATTTTTCAGGGACTGGCTACTGGTCAAGGCGCCTTTTTCTGCTTTTATCATGCGCCTTTTTTACTATTTTCATTTTTTCCATTTTTCGCTCCTCTGTGCTGCGGGAACACGGTAACACCATCAAGAACACAAAAAGAAATGCAAACTGAGCAAGAGAAGTCCTAAAAAAGTAACCTAGAGGATGAGCAAACTCGGCAATATGTCTAATAGTTTGAGCACAAACACAAGAACAACAAAAACCAAAAGATTCTAGAAATTCTTGAGAAACTGAGAAGAGGACTTAAGGAATGGGAACCACAAGATGTCGTTAGGATAAACAAGGAAAGAAAGAGAGTTGGAGGTCTGAAGGAGTCTCCATAACCCGTGAGAGCTAGAGCAAATATAATGAACTAGCTAGACCAAGGAGAAGTAATTAATACCTATGAGAAAGTAGAATTTTCACATTTTCATCTCTTGATTAAATGTGAGCACCTAGAAGCAACAATAACACTAAGATAGAGGCAAGGTAGCAAAATATCACCGTGGCAAATCCTAACTTCTACATAGTGAAACCAACTTGCCACTAAAGCACAAAGGGTAGTAAGAACCAGGGACTTCCCACTTAGTTCTATCTTTTGTGTATTACATTTGAAGTTGTTTACATGCTCATCTCTTGCAATCCTTGATTCACTCAATGCAACCTCTTTGTTGCCTCCACAACCAAGACAATACACTCTTGTGACTCCACACAGCTAGATCAGCTAACTATGTTACACATAGGGTCATGATGAAAAATCTAGTTAGCTTTATAGGGGTAGAGCCTTGGAAAACTAGCCCAACATGGCTCTTGCAAAAATACCGGACTAAAGGAAAAAGAGAAGCTACATTGTCATAAGCAAGAGAAAGGCCACCAAGCAAGGGTGAGAAGGGTGACTAAAAAAACAAGCTGAGAAAAGTGCACAAAGAAGTTAGAGAGAAACAATTTGGTTGAGCATCACTACCACAAGGAAAGTCATGTGGCATTAACATGTAGCTGATAGGAAAATCCAAAGCTTGATTGAGCATGAGAAGCACAATTGTAACTGAACAAATTGTCTAAAGAAGGTGAACCCATTTTGCATATACACTCCCTTATCTCAAAATCTTGGAAAGAGAAGCACATGCACTGCTAATCCAACAACAAAACATACTTAGGTAATAGCTCAAAAAGAAGTACAAGAGGAGGAAAACGAATTGTGACTACATTTTCTGTAAGAAAACAAGAGGCTCAAGAATTGCACATGCAGAATTGTATAAAGAAACAATGAACCGTAGCTAAGAAAGACAAACTGAATTGAGATTTGTAAGAGACAAAGATAGGAGAAACTAAACCCAAGCAATAGACCTCAATAACTTAACAAAATTGCAAAATTGGAAGCAAGGGAAAGCCACATCCAAACAAAAGAAAAATAAAGACCATATTTATCTAATGCACCATGTTAGCCATTAAGGGCAACTAGACCACACACAAATACCTACCCAATGTATTCAAATTGCACACTTAGTTTGAATAGAATGCAACAGCAAACAAAAGACTAACATGAAGATAGATTAGATCAAAAACCTTGACCTTGAATGTGATAAGAGTAGCATCACACGAAAGAGCCATAATGATAATACCCAATCCACATCTAGTAGTGAAGCTAGGAGTCTAAGGATCCACATTCAAAAGGTTTGGGTTACAAACCTAGACTCAGAAGACGATGAGATAATACCTCTTGCCTATCTTAGGGTCCAATTTACAACAAAATGAGAACATGTTGTCGATGATCTTATCGATGAGGGAGAAAACTTTAATATTTTGATATATGAATCATGGATTGAAATACCACCGTAATCCTCAATCCCTATGGGGGAAACCCATATTCTCTCCTAGGAAAATATATAATTCTCACAATTGTCGAGACCAAAAGTCCACCCATCTTATTAATACAAGATGGACCTATAGAAATCATAGAAAACCTCAAAAAAGTCCCAAATCTTGTTGGCAAAGACATCGATGAAGAGCTAGTATGCATTGATGGATTCCATGAACCCTCTTACTCGCTCAAGGATACTACGCAAGAAATAATTGGTTGTGGTTGCCCAAACCACTTGCAAGACTACCTTCATCACACCACAAACCGGTGCTTCCTCAATGGAAGAAAAACAAACCTAAGCATAAAACAAAGCCTAAAAAGAAACATTCAAAGGAGGCAATGGTGATGACCGATCCCTAGGGACAAACCCTCTACAATTGGATAGCATAAAGCACCAAAGACAACAACTAAGCAATAACAAATTCCAACGCCCATAATTAATACACTTGATGAACAAAAGACGGTTGAAAGACTTGACTCTTCAAAATAAGAAATAATTGAATCACCATAGCCTAGCAATATTGCTCATATGACCTAGGGAAGCTTCATAAGGAGACAAAAGAAAAAGAGATCCCTAATAAGCAGTCCAATGATACAATTGTGAAACTAGGTGAACACACAAAATCTCCTAAATCAGCATCCTTATTATCGAAGAAAAAAAAAGGAAGTTGAAGAAACAACAACAGTAGCGAATAGCTAGTGTTGCAAAAGCTACAGAAATAGAATCCAAGGAAAATATCAAGAAGTTGATAGCCCTGGTACACAACCAATCTGTAGATATCCCCATTCCCACTTCTCCAAAAAGTACTAAACTTGTGAGTGCTTCTAAAAAGTTCCAAGCATTCCAAGCAACAAGTGTTTCCAACTATTGCATAGAGAACTCAATTTACAGATAACAAGGTGCATGATATCCATCTGATCGAGTATGGAAATAGAATAGTCATACCCATTAGTCGTTACTACACCTATCACATCCACCATCGATACTCAAGATGAACAAAAGAATCCTAAAAGCACAAGAAATCCTTCACTTCTTCAATTTTTCCCAACCTCCTGCCAGAACTAAAGCCCAAAGCAACTGTCAAAATCCTTAAAAAAATGGTAGCAAAGCAAGTATACTTAGAATATAGGACTGGCATTGAGTGTCTCATAGAATTGGATTCTAGATTAAAGTTGCTTGCACACATCTATGTCCATGCTAACATGGATACATTGCCTAAAAAACATAAGGAATACCTAGGTTATCCACTAACTTGGGAAGAGCAAGAGCATCTTGGAGAACACTATGATGGGCTTCTAAGCAATCTTCTATAGCACATCTCAGATAAGGAAGCCGAAGAGCGTCTCTCAATAGTTATATTCAATGAAGTGCATTATCAGCATGATGTGTTCAAGATTGAAGAGTTCAAACAACAAGCTAAGGGATGAAGTCAATTCAAGAGACAATGGTTCCATAATCGAGCTCCGATGGTTGAACTCGGAGGCCAGCTAATGACTATCTCAAAGGAGCAATGAGCTATATGGCAATCTCAAAGAGACCCGACATATGTAGCCCCCACTTCCTTTTGTGTACTAGTTATTGTCCGTGGTATGGCCTTAGCAAGACCCATCCTAGACTATCCCCTACTTTTGACAAAGTTCTAACGAAGAAAAATTGCATGTCGCTAGTAGACTATCCCCTGCTTATAATGGAAGAAAAATTGCATATTACTAGTAGACTAGGACAAGGAACAGTATTACTAGATGTTGCACAATTTTTATCCTTCCTAGTAAAGTTTCTGCAACTTCTTAATGCGTATGCTACACTAGAATATAATCTTGATTTCTACAATTGGCTTCTAACATCTCAAAGTGACATGGATTTGTAGTTATAAACATGCACATAAATTGATTATGTTTTCAATGATTGTGTAGAGATCAACCACAGTTTTGTCTAAATGGAGCCTACAACAACAAAGGAGCAACAACCTAAAGTAGTTTTGTCTAAATGGAGCCTACAACAACAAAGGAGCAACAACCTAAAGTAGTTTGCTGACTCACAAGAGAAATCAAATGGCTGCGAGAAACCGCGAAAGAAGAATCAACTGCGTGCTTCATCATCTTTGTGTCTCTCTTTCTCCAAATTCTAGCAAAAGACATGCGACCTGTGTCACCGACTGCCGATCATGGCCCTAGTCTTCTTCACACCGTCTCCATCTTCTTCAGCCAGCCTTCTCATGGGCGCTCTCTTTCCCTGCCATGGCATTAACACTCGAACCGTGCCATGGCATCAGGTTGTGGATTTGATGTGCGGATGAGCCGCATCCGTAGCAGAACCAGGTCCGCAGTGATGGTCCTGCAAGGCCCAGGAGTCAGAGGTTTCCATCTACTGTTGTTGCTACACGAACTGTCCCAACTTCCCAATGCCGCTATCATGCGCATCAACTGTGTAGATTTGCAAGGCGGTGTCCTGCTCTGGCAGTCATGTTCCCAACACTGCTGGCAGTTTGCTCTGCTTTGGGGAGTCCGCTCCGCACCGGAGTCTAGACACACAGCCACGCGGCGGAGTCAGCCTCCGGATCTCCCTTCAAAATCGCCTTACTCAATCTTTTCCATACCAACACCCGTTCACATGCTTGCCCTTTCCACCCTCCCACAACCATATTCTTCTGATTCCCCTCATCACCTCCTACCCTCATCTTACCATTGGTACAACACCCATGGACCTTTTCACGTAGTGTATAATTAACCATCAACATTGGCCTTAACCTCATCATCAACACTCGTGCCAAATAGAATTCTCAAGTTGCACATGGTGTTCGTTCTGGCTCATTCTACCAAAAGGTGATATCAACAAAGACAAAATCAAAAATTGCCACATATTGGTGTGGCCGATGATCCCACACAGAGTGATGAGGACACTAGCCATAAAAGGAAGGGTGGATCAAGTGGAGCCCTTGCACCACCTATTCGGGTCATTATGGCACAAGGCAGTAAGCAATTTGGAAACGAAGTTTTATCATATGCTAGACTTTCACTATCCACACTTCATGTCCTCTGCCTCGACTTTGCCAAAATGAGATGTAATAACAAATTTTCTCCACATCTACCTAAAGCTGATCATGTGTCAAGGGACTTGCACTTTGTGGATTTGGGTCCTATGTGCAGAGGGGACAATCCAAAGGTCTAATGTGGGAGGAACGAGCGGTCATGTAGCATGGGATGCCAAAGGATACCTAAGGGCTATAAAAATGTGTCAATGGTTCATGAATGATGCAATAATAATCAACCACCTTGTTCATCATCTTTGCGCCTCTCTTTCTGTTTCACGTCTCTACATTCATCTCTTTGGGAAAGTGAACATTCAAGAGCCAAACATTTGATAGTACAAAACCTTTGACACCCAAGCTGAAATAGGAAACCCAACAATAGCAAACACATACCACTCCACAATCCAAAGAAACAAATCTGCAAGAAGGAAATAACTAAGAAGCAACAACCTACATTGGAAACTATTGGTTGGCAAGACCACAAAACCACTAAAATTAATGATATTACTCCCAAATCCAAAGTGGAACTCCAACAATCGCACCCTCTGGTTGTGACCAAACTTGTCAAATCAACAGAGGAGCAAAAGATAGATGTTGCATTTAATGTGAAAGAGAAATTTGAACTTGATAGCATAGCCAACACTACATTTCCAAAAATGTTATCTCATGGACCAAATCCTACAATATGGTTAAACCACCACTTGCAAGATCCCTTAAGGAAATGGCAAAAGAAAAAGTCAGACAGTATTGCGCCTCCAATGGTGTCGATCCTTCAATGCATCTGGCTTTCTGTGTCGAGTCTCTCTCCTGGTCCTACAGATCGAGGTTCTTGATCACCTATCTAGGTTTGAGGGTTGTCTCCTATTGGTGGGTTCGTTATGCTTGTTAAGTCTGAGTGGGTTCCTTCTTATTTACAGACAGTCCTCAATTTACATTCACCCAGTGTGTATGTGGTGCTCTTTCCATGCACGGTGTAAGATCAAGCTTTTAGTTTTTTTTAAGTGCACTTCAAGTGTCAAACAATGTGGGGTACAATGTAGAATGGTAAGTGCAGCTTCCACACTCCTGTTTATGTTCTCGACTGACTATAGCTTCAGATTCAATGGCTAGCCATTCTCACTGGTCTCTAGGGTCTGTGTTGCGTCTTTCGACTCAATCATGGTTTACTGGAATTTGCAAGTCAGTTTGCTAAGAGGGGCTAGCAGCAACTAACGTGATTGTCAGCAATCATCTCTAGCCACCCCCTTGTGATTTCTAAGTTCAAATGCACCTCTAAGGCTTTCGGAGGATTCCCCTGTTTGCGGGAGGTGTTTTGCTTTGCTCGGGTTGTGCTAGATTAGTCAATTTTTCTGTTATTAGATTTTTGGTCCGATTCTGGAGTATCCAATCCTCAAAATCGGACATCTGAGTGAAGATGGTCCGATTCTACCTTGTCCGATTGTAGGTGGTCCGAGTGGCCGATGGTCCGATTCTTGTTTATCTAATTCAAATCCATCTGATTCCCGAGTGGTCCGATTTTGGGGCATCCGATTTGCGTGAGTCCAATTGTCTGATTGTCCGGATCAGATAGACTAGGTGCCCAATCAGATGGATTGTGTGGTGTCTGAGTGGTCCAATTTCCAAAATCAAACCATTCGATTATCCAAAATCGGACAATCCGATTTCGATTCTGGGAATCAAACTCTGTCAATCGCGTCCGATTCCAACAGATGTTGTTCCAGTCGAGGTAAAAATCGAATCGATGGCAATGATTTACGACAACATAGCCGATAAGAATCTCCAAAATGCAAGCATGGATCAAGAGCAAGGTTTTTATATACCTAGTATGCGTGGAAAATGCATGTGGAAGACGATTGATTCATCAGGGCTCTAGGTCTCTCTCTCTCTCATGCTCTCTCTCTCTCACTACTGTAGGTGAAAATGAGCTTCACCCTTGCTCTCTCAAGCCTTAAACTCTTGCCCCACTCAGCCTTGACCTCTCTAATCTCTCCCCTTGTGACAACAACACATGCAAGCACTCTTTTTTCCCATTTTTTTCCCTATTTGGGCCTATTTTACAGCAGCAACCCTAAAGTGAGTCGCTTCGATTTCTTGATCCTATCCTACTCTAAATGCAACAAAAATCAAAACCCAAACGCTTAAATGATTTATCCTACTTGTTTACTCATCAAAAACCTAAAATACTTACTTGTTTTGAAGATGAAAACCTAGAATCTCCTACCTATATCAAGCACTAGTTCGAGGATGAAACCCTACTTCAACACTTGATTTGAAGTGTGCAAGTGCTCAAGCTTGAATCCATTGGTCCCGTCAATGGAACCAATATGAAGTGGGAGCTCATGCTCATCCATGCAAACCCACCGACCGCTTATTGCTTTAAGCATTTCAAGCAAGCACAAATGGCTATCTCCCATCCAGCCGATGTGCCTTTGATCCCACAAGGGTGTAGTGAGCTTACATTGATGTCTGAATGAGTTACCTCCTCCCTCAAGCAAGCCGGTAGCTCCACGGTTTGAGATGCGAGCTCAAGCAACCTCAAGCCTCCTCCTTCGAGCTCCATCCTCCATAACCGTGCGCAAAACAAGAGAAAAGATAAGATGGCCCTTTTCTCCTCATTTGTAACATTCCACTTCTCATCTTTGTCCACATTAGATTATCTTCCTCTGTAACTTCCTCAAGAGCACCCCATTTTCTCTGGTTTTTGTTGCCCCAATCATGATGGGTCCGGTTCTTAGGGAGGGTCCCCCATAGTAGGAGGTTATCCATCTCGATCGAGGCACTCCCCCCCAAAATTCCATTCTCACTAATCACGATTTTTCATAAGCAATCTTTCATTAAGGCTTGTGCTTCAATTATATTGGCTCAACATTAGTTCTATGTTCTTCACTACATCAATTGTACTAGGAGTTGAACTCAATACCATGATCAACCTTCTAATTATTTAACACTTCCCATTCACTCTTGTAAGGTTGAAAGCTCATTTATATGGCACTCTATGTATGTATTCACAAAAAAAGAAGGAAAATAAAAGAGAATAAAAAGAATTGAATTTGCAGACATGGACACTGCACTGTACTATACCTAGGGGTCCTCAAGTTAGGTCTGCTTGGTAGCCTCAATCAACTAGCTCCATCTTTCCAATTTCCCCACATTTACTCAAGATCCACTATCAAGCTAACCACATGACATGTGGGACATTGGACAAAAATCCTAATATTTCAATAGCCTCAATGCTCTTGGACTCAAATGCTTCTCACACGGTCAAGTCGCACTCCATTCTCACAACCATTTACTCTCCCCTTACTATTCCAAGCAAGCAAGAAAACAAACAACTGAGAGCTAAGGGCTTGTAGTAGACTCACCTTCTTGCCGGCAATGTAGTGATGCCCCAATATCTCATTAGTGGTCTCATGATTCAAGTGTGCCTCCTTTGATCTATCTATATTGTTGCTTGCTTTTCTTGTGTTATCTTTCTTTCATGGAGTGTGGGAGAAGAGGAAATGAGATAGAGAAGAGAGAACTAGTAGAGAACTATAGGTTAAGAGATTATCGATGCATAGATCGGATGTTGTATGCGTACATAGCGAGCGTCGAAAGGTCCCCAAGAACAAAAGAACTCTACTTTTACACAAAAAACAAGAGAGAAGACTTGCACGACATGAAGCAAAAGACTAATTGGGTACAATCTTCCTCATGCCTTGTGTGAGTGCTCCACAAAGCATGTATTTGATATATTATTCATCTCCAAGCTCAAAAAATAGCCCAATTTACAATTAGCATGCTTTAGCTTTTGTGTTTGCTTTTGTCCAACTAAAGAATTAAAGCGATTGGGCGCCCAAAGAGTCAAGATGTGCCCAAATACAATGTCTAATAACAAATATTTAAATCGTGCGCCCATGCACATACAAAATAATAAATAAATATCAGGCGCTTTAATAAATAAGCGCGTCAAAATAAATATTGGTGCCACGCCTAAGATGTGTGCCCATCAAAATGATAATTTCTTCTAAATAACTTGAATACACACTATCGCCCAGTGCTTCCCAATGCCACTGCTGCCTGCTCTACACATCAACTGAAGCATTCACAATTGTTAGAAAATAATAAAATTAAATCGACAAAAGTGAATACCTAGCAGTCTTCAGCCACAAAATAAATAAATTGATTAGAACTCAATCCTAACCTTAATTTATTACAAGTGTCCACTCTAAACTCATAAACGTCCATTAATTTAAATATGTATTTTGCGGAATCACCCACTTACACATTAAATTAACAAGACGCCCGAAAAGGACATGCGTCCCCATTGACTTTTCGCACAAGGAATCTACCTTGTGTATGAGCCCCAGCAACAAATATAATTTTACGGAATCCACTATGGAATATACCTCTTGGCATCATACCCCCAAGGTGGGATAGCAATTGTCCTCAATTGCTATTAGCTCAATGTGGAGCCAGCAGTGAGGGGTAAGCACTTAGGTCTCGAGCGTGCATCCATTGGGCCTCTTCAACATGATGATTTTTAAACTTAACCAAATATCTAGAATATCTACAGCCAGTTCTAGTGGTCATAAAGTCAGTATCTAGAATAGTTTCAGGTTCAAGGATTTCAGTTTCTTCTTCTAACAAAGGAGGGTTTTCATAGATAGGATGTACAGGTAATTGGTCTCTAAAAGGTTGTAATAAACTGATATGAAAAGTGTTGTGGATTTTTTAGTGTTGTGGTAATTCTAGTTTAAATGCATTGTCATTGATTTTGTGAATGATCTTGAAAGGTCCATAAAATCTAGGAGCTAACTTTACAACAGGGTGTTTGTCAACACTTTGTAATCTTCACTTTTCAATACGTAACCAAACATAATCATCAACGTTGAAACTCATAGCTTTTTTTTCTTGTTAGCTTTTTTTGTGTATGATTGTTGGGCTTTCGCAATCATATCTTTGACTTTATCAAAAATAGTAGCATGTTAGTTAGCAATATCATCAACAGCTTGAACTTTGTTTGACAATGATGTAACAGGTGTAGGCAATCTATATCCATAAATAATTTCAAATGGTGCTTTCTATGTAGCTGTATGTGGTGTGTTATTGTATGCAAATTAAAGTAAATGTAAATGCGTATCCCATGTTTGTGGTTTTGAAATTATGTATGCATGCAAAAGATCTAAAATGGTACTGTTAGTAGCTTCTGTTTGCCCATTTGTTTCAGGATGAAATGTAGATTAAAATTCAATCTTTGTTCCTAAATTAGCAAACAAAGTAATGCAAAAATTATTGCAGATTCTAGAATCACGGTCAAAAGTAATAACTTTTGGCAAACCATGATTAGTGAAAACAGTTTTCAAAAACAATTGAGCAGCTTGAGATGCAGTTAACGTTTTCTTGCATGGAATGAAATATGCTTGTTTGCTAAACCTATCGACAATAGTCCAAATCATGTTATGATTATTTTTAGTGTTAGACAAACCAGTGATAAAATCCATTGAGATCTGTTCCCATAGTCGTTCTAGAATTGGTAAAGGCATTAATAAACCATATTGTTTACCATGGTGTCGTTTAACTCTTTGGCAAATTAAACATTCAAATACAAAGTTAGATACATCAAATTCCATGTGTGGCCAATAAAATCTTCAATTAGTGTACGCAAAGTAAAAATAATTCCTCTATGGCCTTGGTATGGGGGACAATGAATTTCGTGCAAGACAAATGATTGAAATGGAACAATTACACATAATCTTTTTTCATAGAACATAAATCCATCAGCGTAAGACAATGAATCAATTGAAATCCAGTTATTTGAAACTAATTTACTCCAATCAATTTGAAAACTAAGGTCTTGGTCGTAGGTATCTTTCATAGGGAGAAGAGAGTCAAAAGATATCACAGAGATATTATGAATAGTCAGTCTTCTACTTAAAGCATCGGCAACAACATTCTCTTTTCCAAGTTGATATTGTATGAGTGGATGAAAACTTTGAATAAAAGCAACCCATTTAATGTGTCGGTTAGATATTTGTGGTTGACTAAGGAGATGTTTAATGCTTTGTTGGTCAGTTTTGATCATGAATTCAGATCCCATTAAATAGTGTTTCCATTGACGTAAAGCTTGTACTACATCTAGCAATTCCTTATCATAGGTAAAATACTTAAGTTCAAAGGGTTTAAGTTTGTAGCTAGAGTAGGCTATGGGATGGGAATCTTGCATAAGGACTGCTCCTATTCCAAATCCACTAGCGTCAGTGACTACTAGGAAAAATGGTCTATTGAAGTCAGGTAATTGCAATACATGAGCATGAGTTAAAGCATGTTTCAGTAAATCAAAGGACTTTTGTTGATTGTCAGACCAATGATACACAATGCCTTTCTTTAATAATTCGGTCTTAGGTAATGCAAGCAATGAAAAATTTCTCACAAATTTTCTATAAAAGCCAGCAAGACCTAAGAAAGAACGTAATTCGTGCACATTTTTAGGTATCGGCCACTTCAAAATTGCTTCTATCTTTTTAGGGTCAACTTTAATACCTTCAGATGAAACAATATGCCCTAGATATTCAATTTGTGTTTGGAAAAATTCACTCTTTTCAGGATTAGCATATAATTGATTCTCTTTCAATAATTTGAAAACCAATTTAGATAAATGTTCATGCTGCTCGTTTTCATTCTTACTGAAAACCAATATGTCATCAAAGAAAACAATGACACAATACTAATGCTTCAAAAATATGTGATTTATCATACGACTGAATGTGGCTGGTGCATTAGTTAAACCAAAAGGCATAACAAGGAATTCATAGTGTCCAAATTGGGTTCTAAATGCAATTTTAAAAATAGCAAATGTGTCCAGTCGTACTTGATGGTATCCTGATTTAAGGTCTATCTTGCTAAATATTGTAGATCCTTGTAGTTTGTCCATAAGATCATCTACCCTAGGAATCGGATATCTATTCTTAATAGTGATCTTATTTAGGGCACGATAATCAATGCACATCCTATAGGTATTGTTTTTCTTCTTTACTAATAGGACAGGTGCACCAAATGAACTACTGGGTCTAATGAGTCCTCAGGTTAACAATTCTTCAACTTGGGCTTGAATTTCTTTCTGTTCAATTTGGTTATGTCTATATGGTGCTTTACATGGTGGTTGTGATCCAAGAATTAAGTCTATTTTGTGATCTTCAGGACGTATAAGTGGTAAGCTAGGTGGTAAGTCGGCAGCAAAACAATCTTGAAATTGTGAAAGGAATTATGCGTGCCTAGGGTGCATCTGATTTTCTTTAGCTTCAATTTCATTCACCCATATTAAGTAGGATTTTCTACCTTTTTGTAATGCACGTTTAGCATGTGTATGACTAAGCAATGGAAAATTATCAAAAGTGTGCATACCATGCAATGTGATTTGTTTCCCATTAGAATGAATCTTCATTGAATGCGTGGAATAATCTATATCGGGATTATACTGATGACGCTAAGGCATTCCTAAGATAATGTCACTAGATTGTAAAGGCACAACTAAGAAATTTCTACGTTCAACATAGTCACCAATTTTAATTTCTAAGTCATGCACTTCTTGTGTTCCATTGTATCTAGTACCTAAGAATGCAGCCTTGATGCGATAATGAGTAGAAACAGTATGTAAATTCAATTCTTTGACCAATTTTACAGAAATAAAGTCGTGTGTGCTCCCATCATCATGTAAAATAGACTTTTCTTTACTATGCACGCATTTCATCGTTAATAAAGAATGGGGATTTGGCATACCTGGTAAAGTATTTGAAGTAGTACCGATATCGTCATCGTCTTTCGTGAAATCTGGCATTTCTTCATGTTCTTCATCTTCTGTCGCTCCCAAATAGTTGATGTGAACAGTTGGCTTTTTGGATTGACAATTCGCCACTAGATGTCCAGGTTGATGACATTTGTAACAGACTATGGGTTTGGCCTTAGACGCATTATTAGTAATAGCTAGAAGTTTAGGAATGTTGGAATTTGGCTGGAAAGATGGCTTAGGATTTGGATTTGTGTTTGATGGTAAAGCAAGGGGTTGTGTCCAAGATTTACGGAATGAAGATGGAAGGAAACAGTTTTGATTGAATCTTCAAAATTTTGAATTGAATTGTTTTGAACCAAAGTTACCATTATTTGGGAATTGTTGTGGTTGCTTCTCTCATCCTCGAATTTTGTCTTCAGCATCATGGGCCGAGGAAATTGCATCTTCGAGAGTCGTTGGCTTGAACATGTTCACCTCCGCATAAAAATGTCCAAGTAAGCCAGACATAAACTTGTGCTTATTGGTTGCCTCAGGTACATCTTCGAGCATTCGAAGTTACAATAAAGCATTCCAAAAACGCTTGGTATATTGTGAAATAGGCTCATGATCCCTCTGTTTGCAGAAGATCCCACTGTTTGATTGCTTTTTCGTGGAATTGGAAAGGAAGGAAATTCTGCAAAAATTTCTTTTGGAAAGTCTCCCAAGTAGTAGGACAATCAATGCTTTTGCGGACAACAATCCACCATAGAGATGCTATGTCCACTAGATGATTAGTGACACACTTAATTTTGTCTTTCTCAGCATACTTTTCTTCATGGAAATAATCATCAAATTGACTGATAAAAGCAAGTACAGTCTTTCCATTACGTGACCCATTGAAAGTATGAAATTTGAAATTTCTTTTACTTATCTTTGTTTCTTTCCTAATAGATTACGCTTCAAGTGTTGCATCGATCGTACGTCGTATAAGATCTTCAAATTGCGGTCCATCTTGGTCAGTGGTAGATCGTTGCATATTGGCCAATTGAGCTTGCAAAGTTTGACGTGCTCTTCATTCCTCTTGAAGCCGCATCATAATTAGATCCAGTTTTTGCTCCATCGTTGGTTCCGGTAAATCTCCTTCAGCCATAAAATCTTCCATGGTTTGATCAAACATCCTGCAAAATTCCAAAAGACCTCACACACTCAAAATCTTGTTAGCAGGATGAGCGTAGCTCAAAGTCACGTTTACAAGGCTTATTTCTTTTTTTTTTAATGGCTTTTGCAGTATTTCTTCTTTGTGGATGCTGAAATTGATGTCACGATCTTCTTCCAAGAGGATATTCGTGCATGCAGTCTACATGTAGCAATCTTGTTTGTTGGAATTGAACTCTGTCAGTCCCCAGGTGTGAACAGGGGCTTGCAGAGAGGTTGAAACAAGTTCGGGATTGACCAGTGTGAACGCTGGCTATGGAGAAGATTTAAGCTTGGATTTTTGAAACTTTAGTAATACCTTAAACATTTAAGCTTTAGCTTTTTGAAAAGAAAGCTTTAACTAATGATTTGAACTACGCCGGGATAAAAAGATACTAATGTTGACGTCGCCGCCAGGGAGTGCATACTGTTGCCGTCGATGTCAAATTTTTGGGAGGCTTAAGCTTTACTTAAGCTTTTTAAACTTAATCAACTTCAACTTTATAAAACTTCTTCTTTGTTCTCTATTTTGACCAAAAGACTTACAAATATTCTTCCCGAGTGGTCCTCCGCCCCAACAGAGACTGGTCCTTCGCGATCCAATATCACAGCAGGGGGTTCTTCACCGTCAGGAACACACTGGTATTGACGGATTGTTGCGAGACTGACTGTAGAGCTCGATCGTTTCAAAAGCTCCACCTTCACACGAGATGGTAAGAGATTGGAAGCCCTCAATCTCAGCTTTGCTCTGATACCACTGGTGCACAGATCGGATGCTGTATGCATATGTAGCGAGCGTCGAAAGGTCCCCAAGAACAAAAGAACTCTACTTTTGCACAAAAAACAAGAGAGAAGACTTGCACGACATGAAGCAAAAGACTAATTGGGTACAATCTCCCCCCATGCCTTGTGTGAGTGCTCCACAAAGCATGTATTTGATATATTATTCATCTCCAAGCTCAAAAAATAGCCCAATTTACAATTAGCACGCTTTAGCTTTTGTGTTTACTTTTGTCTAACTAAAAAATTAAAGCGATTGGGCGCCCAAAGAGTCGGGCTGTGCCCAAATACAATGTCCAATAACAAATATTTAAATCATGCGCCCATGCATATACAAAATAATAAATAAATATCAGGTGCTTCAATAAATAAGCGTGTCAAAATAAATATTGGCGCCACGCCTAAGATGCACGCCCATCAAAATTATAATTTCTTCTAAATAACTTGAATACACGCTATCGCCCAGTGCTTCCCAACGCCACTGCTGCTTGCTCTACACATCAACTGAAGCATTCACAATTGTTAGAAAATAATAAAATTAAACCGACGAAAGTGAATACCTAGCAGTCTTCAGCTACAAAATAAATAAATTGGTTAGAACTCAATCCTAACCTTAATTTATTACGAGTGCGCACTCTAAACTCATAAACGTCCATTAATTTAAATATGTATTTTGCGGAATCACCCGCTATGGAATCACCCACTTGCACATTAAATTAACAAGACACCCAAAAAGGGCAAGCGTCCCCATCGACTTTTCACACAAGGAATCCACCTTGTGTATGAGCCCCGACAAAAAATATAATTTTACGGAATCCACCGCAAAAACTCATGGAATCCACCGTGGAATATGCCTCCATCAATTATATGATAGAAAGAGTGCATGGAACCCTTGAAGAAATGAGTGTGTATATGTTTGAGCCCCTTTGTTAAGGTGCAAGCCTCTACATTGAAGGACTAGGAAAATGGAAAAGTTGTTAAGTAGACATATTATGGCCATTTGATCTATTTTATGAGCTCACATTTCATAACAGACCTTTACATCTCTTCTTTTCATCCCATATGATAATGATCTATATTCTAAATTCTTAGGATATTTTCCTATCCTTCCCTTTTCCTTACCTGTACCAACGAAAGCCACTCTCACCTTGTTTAATTCAATTGTCTTTCTAGCTTTTCCCATGAGATTGGTGTAGCCATTGGCAAGAGTGAATCATTAAAGAAACCAAACATAACGAGGTCCATTCATGGCATATTGTCTATTATAGGGGAGCAGGCAAGGGCATGACACTCTAGAACTTGAAACCAAGCTTGTCTTGCATATATGAGATGGACATTATCCTATTTGAAAAGAGATGAATTTGTAGCCGTCACTCTATAATCCTAAAGTGAGAAGGATAAGTGATATTAGTAAAGCTTCCATATGCATGATGCTGAGCCAGTGAAGAGTACTCCACCACTATCTTGAAATAGTGGTCATATGTGTGTTCTAATGAGGTGGTAATATACTTAACCAAACACTTGACAAAATTAATTGGAAGAATTCGAAAGATCGTGAAGAAAATGGAACTTGTGGTTGTAATGGATGGAATAGAGTAAAATTATGATGGGCACATGTGGACCAAACCATCAACATCACATATTTGTGGATGGTGTATGTCAAGTTATATAATTACCTTAGAAGCCTACAATGCATAGAGGGTTAATGAACAATGGGAGTCACAAAAACATATCTTTCAAGGAAACAATGAAGAAAAAAAAGTTATGGGCTTATCCTACATCACAATAATGATGGGAAGGCTCTCTACCACTATTATAAGAAGCTTGTGATTTGCTCTAAAAGTTTCTCATGCTTAATGTACAATGTTATGCTACAATGTACAAAGTTGCTCATACTACCACTATTGTAAGAACCTTATGATTTACCCTAAAAGCTACTCATACTTAATGTCCCTAAAAGCTACGCATACCTAATGTAGAATGTTATGCTACATGATACTATCTTAATTCAAAAATATTGATTCACCTTGGCAAGCACAAACATCCTTGTATGGTTGAAAATTTTTGATTGAGCACACGAAAGACACGATGTGGTGGATATTTATGGTGGATAGATTAGAAAAGAGGCACAAACCAATGGCTCAAGATAACAAAAAGGAGGCTATAAAAGATCTGAATCAATCCCTTGCATCTACTAGACAAGATAAGGATGGGAGATGGATAAGATATAATTTTGGCATATCCCAAGAAGCAACATAATGTTGGGGGTAAAGGCACATGCACCTACACCACCTTGCATTTACTTCACACACTGTGACTACATACTTGTACACTACAAGTGGTAGGTGTCCATCATTATCACTTTATTCTTTATTCTTTAACTGACTATTGAATAAGGCAAGACCGGTCACACATTATGATTCTTGAAGTTCCCACATATGGTGTCTCTCTCTCTTGCCCTCTTGCTCCATCCACCATAGCTCTTGCTTTGCTCTTACTTCTGCTTGTGTGCTTTCACTCAAGCTCTACCTTTTAGCAAGTATCAAAGCCAACAATTCGAGGAGATTCTTCATCCTTTGCTTCAGCTTGGATTTAAAGCTTCAACTCAAGGTCTCATGGCAACCATCGTTTCTTCCTCCCGAGGTATGCATTAAGTATTTCCTTCTCCTGGCTTGTTCTGGCTTGCTTCCGTCTTATTGAGGAACTTCTCAAGGCTTTGCTGATCCTTTTTTGAGTGCTTATTCAACTCAGAGGCAACCATCCTATCTATTTTGAGTGGATACAAAGCATGTTGTAGAAGTCATGGATAGGTATAGCAACTTGACAGCACCGTTAGGTTTTGGCTATAACTTTTGCATATGGTACCACATTCAAGTGTTTTATAGCTAGAAATAAAGAGTGCAACAAGAGCTACACATTTGGGCACTCAGAAGTTGATTTTGTGTAGTTCTCTATTCTCTATTTCACACAAAATAAAATAATTCTAGTTTGGACAACAAACAATATATTCCATAATGCGTGTTTGATGCTTCAAGGATGCTATTTTGGTATTCGGATGGTATGGTTATGCTTTTGGGATGGTGTTCGGATTGTTTAGAGCTAGATGAGCTCAGTTTTGTAGAGATTTATTACTATCATAGTAGTTTGGGCAATAAGCATACAACAATAAGCTTCGTGCTTTGAATGTCTATTGTGCCTACATGGTATTTCAAGTATGCTACATGTCTATGGTGATATTTAGTATATTGGATGCAATTACCTTTGCTTGTGGGATCATGTGATTTTGTATGCTTTGGACACCAAAACCTACCTTTGTCATCAATTTTTCAAAGATATATATGATTATTGGATGTATGGTCTACTGACACTTTAACTTTGTGACAATCTTTGATACTATGGTCTATCCTTAGTCAATGTTAGTTGCATTCTTTGTATCCTAGTTGCTACTTGGATATCCCTAGTCATGGGAGCTTGCTTTCTTGGCTATTTTCCCACAGTTAGATTGATATATACTGCTCTCCTTATTTCAACATTGTTGTAATTATATTTTTTAGCATTGTTTTGGAGAGCATACATTGTACTTTGGTAGTCTATTCTTGTAGTTGATGGGCAACCCTACACTTTGGTCTTCTCTCCTATTTTGCCTTTGTTTTGGCTGAGTTTTGGGGGGCTAATTTGTAGTCATTTACAATAGCCCATTCTCTTGGATTTTATATTGGTATATTATCACTATGGCTAGTTCTTTGAATGATATTGCTACTTTTAATGTTAAAAAGCTTGATGGCACAAACTTCACCTATTGGAAGATGCTGATATGGCAAGTATTGGTTCAAAAGAAGCACACTAGGCATTTGAAAATCAAGAGTGTAAAGCCCAAAGGCATTGATACTTGCGATGAGCTAGATGAACAATGTAAATCCAAAATTGTAGTGCCATTGTCAAAACAAGTTTATTTCAAAGTGGTGGCACCCAAGGATAATGCTTGGCAATTATGGGAGAATATATATAATCTTTATGATAAGCAAAGTCCCACTTCATAGATGTATTGGTTGAAATAGCTCATGGACCTTCGCACGAAGGAAGGAACTAGTATGTCTACACATTTGAATATGTTTCACTTGATTTTTAGCTAGTTGAGTTCGCAAGGCATTGAGTTTAAGGATCATCTTCCTCCCTTGTTCTTGCTTGTGACACTTTCTGAGTCATGGGACACTTTTCGTATTGCCATGTGTGCTAATATGCCTAAGGATGGTTTGAAACTCTAGGATGTTGAGGGCACCTTACTCACAGAGGAGATAAAGAGAAAGAATGTGAGTGCAATGTGTACTTCTCATGTATTGACTGCTAGGGGTAGTCATGATGATAAGAGTGGTAATGATCACCATGATAGAGGCTCACAAAGGTCTCAGTCTCACAGACAATCTTTTAGTAAGTCCCCTAGTCATAATGCCTCTCTTACATGCTAGTATTGTGGGTAGTAAGGGCATATAAGGCCACAATGCCATAATATGCATGACAATAAGCACAAGGAGAAAGGCAAAAGCAAAGTGCAGGATAAGTCTAATGATCATAGCATTGTTCCTAGTAAGTCTAATGTGAAAACTAAGAGATAAATGCCTTGGAGCCTGAGTTGGATAATGATTTCATATTGGTAGCTTCTTCTCTTAATGTTAGTTAGTTGGTTGATGCCTTATCCACTTTTTCTCCATATTGGCTTCTTGATTTGGGGGCTTCTTTTCAGGTTACCCTGTATAACGATTGGTTTCATTTCTGTTGCAGTATGACAAGTTTTATGAGATTAAGAAATGATTTGGCATTGGTAATGTTAGAGTGCATTTTACTTATGGCAACACTTTATCTTACAAAATTTACACCATGTTTCAACTTTGACCAAAAGCCTACTCTCTGTTGAATAGTTGGACGATGCAAGGTGCCATGTATCATTTGGTGATTCTGCATGGAAGATTACCTATGGGAATCTTGTCTTTACCCAAGGTGCCAAGGATGGCAACCTCTATCCTTTGCTTGTATTTGGATCTATTGACCATGTTTTAGTTGAGGTTTATACACCACATATATCTTTATGGCATCATCACCACATGTCCTTAACAGGAATGAAAATGCTTTCTCATTTGTAGTATCTTTTGTCCCTTGACTACAAATGTTTTGATTCATGTCATAATGCAAACAAGATTCAAACAAATTTTTGTTCCGTATGAATTTCATTTAGACCATCAAACATAAAAAAGAAGCAAATTTCCTTTGTAGAAATGAGGCATACCGCTTATACGCATGTCGTGGGTTTTTTTTTAAATATGATTCGAGATAGCAAAACAATCCAACATTGATGATCAGCCCTTCTCCACTCATCCAACTTCAACCCACTCGATTTGGAAGCAATCCGGTACACCGCCGAACGATGGAGCATTCATCCATCGGGCCTCTTCCACATGAATTGCCTCTTACATGAGAGAGAGGGAGGAGAGAGAAAGACTAATTTCTAATCTTTTGATCCGAGCAGCCATTGGAGGAGCTACATGCGGCGATTGGAACCGAAGGAGGAGTGTAGATCATTGATGCAATCAATTTATGGGGTTACATTGAGGCTCCATAGCCCCTCCCCTCTCAAAAAACTCGTCACCTGGCTCCATGGCGCCTTCATTTTCTCCACGCGGCTGGAAAAACACCCCCCCCCCCCCAATTGTCAAATTTTGGAGGCCCAAGGGGCCCTCAAGGGTCACACTCCTTTAATTCTCCCTATTGGCCCTCTTTTCCACCCTACCTCCTGCGTCCGGCGCCCGTTTTGCACACTGAAAATTTTTGCACACTCGTCTCAAATTCCCCCACTGTCGAGCACCTCCTAAAGTCCAATCCTGCATCCTGAGAAATTATGGAAATTACCCAACCATCGCTCGGTGGGTCTTTAAAGCACTTTTGGAACCCGTCAATCCTAGCTGCTTAAAATCGACTCAATTGCCTATGCTACCTTCGACAGAGTTTATTTTTCCCTTGAAATTCGAATTTTTTATCAGTCCGGTGGTGCATCTCACATTAGAGAAAATTTCCTTGCTAGTGCAAAGAAGTCCATGCATATGTCTTGATAGCCAGCTACCAAATAAGTAGCCAAAGCCATTCAAGAGTACTAATTTCAAGTAGAACTAATGGGGGAAGCTGTTAGTCCAAGAACAAAGAAAGTGTTCGTCAGACCTCTCTCTATGAGAGTTTTTGTGTGACATAATTCGGGAAGCACAGATGGCCTTGGATGGAGCTTTTTTTTCCCAACCATGCAATGAGAATTGTGGATAATGATCACAAGAGACATGCATGGAAGAAAATTGGGAAATTTGGGGTTGGCTTTATCACTCAGTACCATTGCAATGGACATTGAGACTCACTCAATACCATTGCAGTAGACATTAAAGTTGAGATTTTTAACTCACACAACAACATTGTCAATCAATCGAATGCCTCTCAATATTAGACACCCTATGCTTCTAACTTTGGTTCAAGTATGACTTGATAGGGAAGGCTATCAGTCCAAAAACAAAGCGAGTGCATGTCAAATCTCTCTCCATAAGAGCTTTCATGTGAAATAATTAGAAGAAGTGTAGGTGGCCTTGGCTAGAGCTCTTTTTCCTTGGCCATGCAATGACAAATGTGGATAGTGATCACCTCATAGGAAATATGCAGAGAAGAAAATTGGGGAGTTGGGGCTAGCTTTTCCCCACTATCTTATCACTCAATACCACAATTTGGGGATCGAGCATTTGAGAGCAAGAGTCATACCATTGCAATAGACATTAAGATTCAGATAAATCTAGAGGCAATGGATGTAGACATTGTGAGCGGAGATTTTTGCCTCCGAAAGTTACACACCAAATGCATATATCCACCTAAAATATTTTTGGTAAATTTCCATTCTATTCCCAATGAGTTTTTTTGGTAGCGAGGACCTAACTTTGCATTATGCTAAACAAAGGAAGAAACATTGGTTGCCTTTGAAAACTAGAGAATTGGTGCCCTCATATTCTTGGACATTGCAATACACATGTAGGTAATAAGTGATCAATACTCACTACTCTACAATGTTATTAGCTACCAAATCCTTGCAATAGATCAAAACAAACAAGTAAGTTATACATGAAAACAAACAAACAAACAAACAAAAAAATGAACAAATGAACTATACATTCATGGAACAATCATTTATTTAAATCCTTAATATTTTACAAAAATTATGTACAATTAAAATGAGAAACATACACTTACATGTAAATGCTACTCTTATATCATTTTGATCATTGTATACAATTCACAAACACTATTCATTTTGTGATAAAGTAAAAATATATAATGAATATTATGTGTACTTTTAATAAACACGTAATACATGTGAGTTGTCACATGAAAGAATTGTGAAAAAGATAAGTAAACATACAATAATGATGTGAATGTTAATAGCTTTTATATATTGAGAATATGCATAGGTACGAGTAAACATGCAATAATATTCTGAATGTTCATAGCTTTTATACCATGTGAACATTCATAGACACATGCATATATATTGTGTACATATACTTATAATACTACATAGTTAATCCATAAGTAATTCATGTAAACAACTTACCAACAATAAGCATAATATTACATCACTTATTTAAACTAACAAAAAAAATTCATGAATTATCTAATTAGGGACAACATTGTCCAAATAGTATCAAACAATAATCATATCATGAACTAGCATTTCCCAAGCTAGGATGTTAGCCCATTAAAAAAAAGTTTACACATGTGTAATTGATGTTGTCTAACCCAATGCTTCATATCTAGGATACATATGGCTTGTGAGAGGACCAAACACCCAAGATGTAAAGCACTTTGTGAGTGCCTCAATGCTTGTTCAAAATTAAGAACCAAGACCAATGAAAAATCAAGAATTGCCTCTTGCTTTTGTTGGACCAAGTAACTCCATCTTATTTTCACATGCTTTAGTTCCTTGTTTTCAAGTATCTATATGTAAATAATGAAACTTGGCTCATTGAAAGATTCTCAAAACCACCACTCAATGCAATAGATATTCTTGAGGTTGTCTTGTAAGAGAGTTCTTCATCCAAGAAGGATGCACTCCCCAAGAGACTCACCATGGAAGTTGGAAAAGTGAAAAATGCAGTCATGGTCCTCTATATATAGTCAATTTTTAAAGGGTTGAAAACCTTCTTGGCCTTTAATAAACCGTGAACAGGCCCTTTGGGATATACAAAAGCCTCTCGATGTTGATTCACATATCAAGTTTTACTCTATTAATGTGAGTGGCATATAATCGTAGAGTGTATGATGTGTTATTATTACGAGATCACAAAAACATAATCATATCATCGTCGTGATCCCTACAAGTTTGGCATCTGCTTGAGTGACAAGGATTGAATCTGGTTTACAAGACTAGATGCAAATGAAAAAGCACACTTTTCCAACCTCCAGGACCTATTCATTATGGTTTCATTGAAGCTATTGGAGATAAGGCCAACATCATCATATAGCTCATAAACCTGCAACAACAAGAGAAAGAAAGCATACATAAATACATATCTAAGGTCCAATGCTTATATGAACAAATCCCTCTTACTGAGAGGCCAAATCCCAAGGCTATCTCAAAAATGGTTGTTAAGGGAATTTAAGATGAAACATTTGTGATGCCCAATGATGAGTAATTTGATACTAGATAGGGTAACTTGAATGTTGTTTTAGACGAGTCCATGTGTGTGGATGATTTGCATAGAGAAAGTAATTGATACAAGAAGGACAAACCAAAAGTGATGGTGCAACATCAAGAAGTAGCATAGAATTGAACTTAGCATGATCTCCTTGTTGAGATGACAAGCTCAACACATGCGGGCATTAATGATGGACCGCCTGGTTAGATGGGTCCACATGTCTACACTTAGCATGTCGGTGGTCATTATGACTCTCACATGGCCACTGACTCATTACTTATTATATTCAGGTTGTTACACCTATTTACAGCTGGCATAGCTATAGCACAAGTCGACTAGTGTAGTCGGTTATGCATTGTTTGACTTAGTAGGCCACTTTCCTTTATGTTGTATCTTATCTATAATTTGTGTACATTGTAAAGAGTGTGGAAGAAGAAGAAGAAACCAGCAAGAAAACGTTTTGGCATCCATCTCTCTTCTTGTCTCTTGAGTGAGCTTCTCCTTGTGCATTCTGTGTGTGTTCGTCGCAGCATCTTGAGCAAGTTCCCCCACCACGCGATTCTTGACATGGTATCAGAGCCACGCCACTGAGAGGGGCTGATTTCGAAGGCTGAAGTGAAGGAAAAGAAGTAAGGTTCGAGCAAGCAAACCACGAGTAAGAAGCTCTCCCATTCTTCCACTCTTTCTCTTGGATAGTGCCTGTGGAGGCAGCAAAAGCAGGGCAAAGCAAAAATCTCAACTTGCAGTGAGATTTGGTGTGCGCAAAGAGCCCTGTGTATTTTGCAGATAGCCCTTTAGGGCTTTGCTGCTGGTATTTTGGCCATCCGAGGTCATTTCAGGCCCCGTTTTAGAGCCGCAGGGTTGCGGACAACAGTTTGGGATACCCTGCAATTTTAGCTGTGTCTGCCATATACAGGTGCACAGGTTACAAATTTCAGATCTGTAAGTTCAAAGGTGTTTACCAGTAGCAAGTAAACACAAGGTTTATGTGCAAACTGGTTGCAAATTGCATGTATTATTGAGCAGACAGTGAGAAAGGCTGTCTGGTGTATTGATGTGCACTACAAGTCGAGGGTTGCAGAAGATTTGCTTGCTGTTTGGTATTAGTTTTGTGATAATGGTAGAGAACAGTGGAAACCCCATCATTGAGAAGCTCGACAAGAACAACTACCCTTCATGGAAGTTCCGTGTCATGAACTTCCTTATTGGAAAAGGCCTCTACGAGTTTGTGTCAGGTGAAGAAAAGGAGCAGGAGGTAAGTGATCCTCCAACTGCAAAAGAGACAAAGGCACGGAAGGAATGGAATGCAAAAGACAAAAAGTTCATGTATTGGTTGTCTATAGTAATTGACAATAATATACTGGGACATATCAGAAATGCAGAGAATTCATATGCAGCTTGGACCATACTTGAAAGTATGTTTTCCATAAATACAAAGGCACGAAAGATTCAACTCAAGCAAGATTTGAATACATTGAAGAAAGGGAAGATGTCTATCAATGAGTATGCACTGAAGGTAAGGAGCATTGCAGATGCCTTGGCAGCGATTGATGCAATGCCCGATGATGATGATTTGGTGTCGTCTACCTTGGGTAGACTTAACAATGAAAAGGCTTGGAAGTCTTTTGTAACTTTCGTATATGTCAGAAAGCCATTTCCAGATTTCGATGAGTTGATCCCCCTTATGATCACTAAAGAGATCAACATGCAGTGTGAGACATCTGAAAGAAGTGGTGAATAGGTCCAAGCTTTCTACTCCACTTCAGGAAGGGGACGTGGCAGGTTCTCTTCAAGAGGCCGTGGTATAGGACGTGGTAGTGACAACTAGCAAAACAGATTGAATCAACAATTTGGCGATATGCAGGTTTCAGGAGGTCATGGTAACTTTAGAGGCAGGGGGAGCTTTAGAGGAGGAGGTGGATGGTAGAACAGAGGTTCTAACAACTCTGGCATTGTGTGTCACTACTGTGGCAAAACAGGTCATATTGCAGCCCAATGTTATGCTAAGAAAGATGATATTCGCAGTGGTAAGTTGCAGCAAGGAAACTATGCATCGTATTCACGACAGAATGAAGACAAAAATGAACGTCTGTTTGTTATGCAGCATATGCTAAATGTTGTTACAGGAAAGGGAACACATGATTATGTTTGGTATGTTGATTCAGGTGCATCCAATCATATGACCAGCCATGCAGAATGGTTTGGAGAGATGCAGGATTTGCAAAATGCAGGTTATGTGCAGACAGGTGATGATTCATGCCACCCAATTTCACACATTGGAAAAGTTCCCTTGTCCTTGCATGATGGTAAGACAAAGAGTCTTTCAGATGTATTACATGTGCCATCTATTACAAAGAACTTGGTGTCAGTCAGTCAGATGGTAAAGCAAGGGCTGCAAGTCAGATTTAATGCAAATGGCTTCTTTGTAGAAGACTTCAATGGCAAGTGCAGGTTAGTTGCAAAGGGAAGTAGAGTTGGACGTATGTTTACTCTGGATGCTGGAATTCCTACTATGAATGCTGCTATGTATGCTAAAGGAAAAGATATTGTTGCAGATATTGAAATTTGGCACAAACGCATTGGACATGCAAATGTGCAAAGGCTGAAATTAAGGCAATCCAAAGGGTTGGTTACAGGTTTGCCTACATTTAGAGTTGCAGAATTTCATAAGGTATGTGAAGCATGTCAGTTTGGTAAGCAGGCAAGACAACCCTTTTCACATGACAAAGATGTAAGCAGAAATATCCTTGATGTTGTACATATAGATATTTGGGGGCTTACACAAAATGTATCTCTTGGAGGCAGTTCATACTTTGTTACATTCATTAATGATTGTTCTAGAAAGCTATGGATATATTTTATGAAGGAAAAGAGTGAAGCGTTTGAGCACTTTAGAACTTTCAAGGCTACAGTTGAAAGAGAAACAGGCTTGAAAGTAAAGTGCTTGAGGTCAGATGGAGGGGGAGAGTACCTCTCGAATGAGTTCAATGATTTTCTAAGGTCTCATGGGATAAAGAGACAGTTCACATGCAGATATACCCCGCAGCAAAATGGGGTTGCAGAAAGGAAAAACAAGCATATTGCAGAAGTTGCACGCGCCTTGATGGCTGAAAAGAATATGCCTAAGCATTTTTTGTCTGAGGCTGTTCATACTGCTGTTTATATTATGAACAGAACTCCCATAGCTGCAGTTTATGGGATGACTTCTGAAGAATACTTTACTGGCAAGAAGCCTGATGTATCACACTTGAAGGTATTTGGCTGTGTTGCATATGTTCATGTGCCAGATGAGCAACGGAAGAAGCTTGATCCAAAGGCAAAAAGGGTATCGCTGTTATAACCCTGTCACATGTAAGTTCAGAGTGAGCAGGGATGTCATCTTTGATGAAATGAGCAATTGGTATGCATCTAGTGGTGATGCATTGGATGATGATGATGATCATGACACTCATGTGCAGGCTGAAAAGCAAGAATCACGGACTCTTAGTGGACCAGAGACATCATCTGGTCGTCCATGGTCTGGGAGACTAAGGAGTAGCTCTACATCTTCAAGTGCATCTAGTAGCACTACAGGTAAAGAAAAAGGAAAGAATAAAGTGTCAAATGGCATTGATATAGTTCTTGATGGAGACTCCAGTGGCTTAGAGAGCTTGGATGATGAGCTTGGCATTCCTTCTGTCAGGACACCAGGTGTATAAAGAGCTCATAGTAATGTAAAGGCTCCATTGAGTGATCCAGTGGTACACAGATCTAGCAGGGTCAAATACCCCATTAAAAGATTTGGTTTTGAAGGTTATGCAGCTCACAATTATGCTTATATGGTGAAACTAGTTGAGGATGTTGAGCCCACTTGTTTTGAGGATGTTGTTGGTCATACTCATTGGGATGCAGCAATGGATGAGGAGATGGCTGCATTAGAGGCCAATAAGACATGGGATCTAGTATCATTGCCGAAGGGCAAGAAAGCTATTGGATGTAAGTGGCTTTATAAGATTCAACACAATGCAGATGGTTCTATTAGTAGGTACAAAGCTAGGCTGGTTGCAAAAGGCTATACCCAGACATATGGCATAGATTATGATGAAACCTTCAGTCCAGTTGCTAGGATGGCAATTGTCAGATGTGTGATTACCTTGGCAGCAGTCAAAGGTTGGAGGTTGGAGCAAATGGATGTGAAGATGGCCTTCTTGCATGGCGATTTTCAGGAAGAAGTGTATACGGATCAGCTAGCAGGTTATGAAGATTTAGAGCATCCGATGTATGTGTGCAGGTTGAAGAAGGCGCTCTATGGGCTCAAGCAAGCACCTAGAGCATGGTCTGACAAGATCAGAGAGTATCTTGTCAATATTGGCTTTTATGTTTCTGATGTCGATCACTCACTTTATGTGAGAAAGGGAGATGCAAGTTTGATCATCATAGTCATCTATGTGGATGACTTGATTATTACAGGTGATAGTGATAGTGGGATTGCTGAAGTCAAGGACTTTTTGAAGAAGAAGTTTGAGATGAAGGATTTAGGTGAGATAAGATACTTCCTTGGCATTGAGGTGATCAGATGTGATGATGGTATATGGCTGTCCCAAAAACAGTATGGCTTGGATATGTTGTCCAAGTATGGTATGACAGCATGCAAACCACTTTCAGTCCCGTTGGCGTAGAATGTAAAGTTGAGTGCTGATGTTGGGGATGAGATAGAAGACCCTACTATGTTCAGGAGGATAGTGGGGAGTTTGATCTACATGACCATTACAAGGCCAGACTTGAGCTACGTTGTGCAAGTACCTAGAAAGCAACATTTGGATGCAGTCAAACACATATTGAGATATGTGAAGTCCACATTACATTATGGAATTTTCTATGAGGCAAGTACATATATATAGGTGTTTGGATACACAGATGCAGATTGGCTGGTAGTATGTCTGATAGAAGATCTACCAGTGGATAAATGTTCTCTCTTGGTAGTGCAGCAGTTACTTGGAGCAGCAAAAAGCAATCTACAGTTGCTTTGTTGAGTACAGAGGCTGAGTATAGAGGTGTTGCTATTGCAGCATGTGAGGTAGTATGGCTACAAAAGTTATTGGCTAATTTAGATGTGCAGGTGGAAGGTCCAGTTGTCATTTATTGTGACAACATGAGTAGTATACAGTTGGCTAGGAACCCTGTGTTCCATGCCAGGACAAAATATATTGAGGTACACTACCACTTTGTGAGAGAGAAGGTACTAGCAGGTGAGATTAACTTGGTGTATGCCAGCACACAGGATCAGATAGTTGACATCTTCACAAAGGCATTGCGTACAGAGAAGCTTCAAAAATTTTGAAGCTTACTTGGAGTTGCAAATATGCAGTTGAGCTTGAGGGGGAGTGTTGAGATGACAAGCTCAACACATGCGGACATTAATGATGGACCGCCTGGTTAGATGGGTCCACACATCTATACTTAGCATGTCAGTGGTCATTATGACTCTCACATGGCCACTGACTCATTACTTATTATATTCAAGTTGCTACACCTATTTACAGCTGGCATAGCTATAGCACCAGTCGACTAGTGTAGTTGGTTATGCATTGTCTGACTTAGTAGGCCACTTTCCTTTATGTTGTATCTTATCTATACTTTGTGTACATCATAAAGAGTATGGAAGAAGAAGAAGAAACCAGCAAGAAAACGTTTTGGCATCCATCTCTCTTCTTGTCTCTTGAGTGAGCTTCTCCTTGTCCATTCTGTGTGTGTTCGGCGCAGCATCTTGAGCAAGTCCCCCCACCACGTGATTCTTGACACTCCTCATTGCATTCAAGTAACATCAAATTGAACTAGCAAGGCTAATGGACGTCTTGAAGCAAGCATTGCCTTATTGGCCAAATACTCAATGCATGCATTGGGGGGGGTGACCACCTCCCATCTAAGTTTCTCAAAGCTCCATGAGTTTGCACAAAAATGTGGATGTATCAAATGAGATGTAGCTCATTGCCAAGATCCTAGACACTTAGTCTATGCAAATGTGTTCAATAATAATCCATGCCCACAACAAAATAAGGCACCATTTTAATAACCCTAGGCTACAACTGTTAGCTCTGCCATGCCCCAATGAGTAAAACATGGCAACACAACAAGCAGATATCAACCCATTAGGAATACCTTGACCCCCAAATCCTATAGTCACTCACTCTCGAAATGTCACTCCCACCTACTACATTGAGGAGCCGACCATGAAAGAGGAATATTCAAATGCATATGTGACTTATGAGGAGGAGGGTAACACAATTCTTATGGATTACTAACCCACTCTAGTCATGGTACAAGGGCAAAGGAGAGGAAGAGCACCAATTTGATATAAAAATCTCATCGGGTGCTAGAATTGTGGGCAACTAGGGCATGTGTCCTCAAGATATTCCCAAAAAATCAATCCTTCCAAGGATAATTAACCAGACCAATGATACTTTGAATGTAGAATGCCCCACATTTATCTTAATTGTTATAGAAGGAAGGCTAGCACAAGTAAAGCCATTGTCTCGTCTTAGTGCCTCTCACGCTCTTTGGGTTACACAACAAGGACAAAATACCCATACCCATCAAGTAAGGCTACCACAAGTAAGGCCATTGTCTCGTCTTAGTGCCTCTCACGCTCTTTGGGTTACACAACAAGGACAAAATACCCATAACCATCAATGTCATCACAAGGGCTCAAAGAAAGAAAGTTTGTATTAGTATTCTAGGGTTTTCCATTTCCAATGGATTATAATTGGGAGAAGAATACCAAGAAAATAAAGAAGAGAGTAGCTAAAAAGCTCCTGTTGCAAAGCAAAGGGATTACCACTACAAAACTGATGAATAAAATCATGTCTAGTGCTAAGAGAACCACCATTGCTCCTCAAGAAGGTGAAAGCCTCGAAGAAAAATAAATATCCTAATGCTAAGCAACAATTGGAAATACTTCACAAAGCCAAGAAGTGGATGTAAGAAGCTCAAGAAGCTAAGCAAGCACTGAATTCTACATTCAACATGAGTGGCATATGGTTGTCAAGCACCACACCACTCTCTTACCTTAGGCAAGGATCTAAAATAGAAAATTTGTCATCCAATCCATGTGAAGTTGGAAGGAGCCAAAGCCTCACAATCCCCGAATACTTAAGCAACTAGCCAAGTCACTTGTTTCACTGTAAGGATGTGAAACTCGGCCTTATTGATGCACTCGCTTAGATTAGCATGACAATGCTACTTGGATTGTTGAAGCGTAGTGCCCTAGGCCTTTGAAAGTGTTTAAATATTGGATAGATGGTGGGTGAAACTATTGGAGTAAAGGCCAATGGCCAGCAACCGTGCACCTTACACACTATATAGTCATATATAAGTGAAGATAACAAAGAAGAAGGGTACCATTCATTTGTACTCACATTACTCTCTTGTGTTCTTCTCTCCCTCAAACCTCTTGCACTCCATAGCTTCTATCTCACATCCCACCATTTTTTATTTGGAAAAAAAATAAAAATATCACATAAGAGAGGTAGTGAGAGTAGAAGATTAAAATATCTTGATTTGGTTCATAGTGATCTATGTGGCCAATGCACATGATTTCATTGGGCAGATGATTGTACTTTGTCACTTTTACAGTTGATGCCACAAGGAAGGTTTGGGCTTATCCTCTTCTCAATAAGAGTGATGTGTTGGATGCATTTCAAAAGTTACTGGAATTTGCAAAGAATCCATTAGGCTAGAAACCAAAGTACATAAGAGGACTAATAATGGTAGAGAATACACCTCTCATGCCTTTACAAAATTTTATGTAAGTTATGGTATTAAGATAGCGTTAACATCTCCTCAAAATCCTACTCAAAATGGTGTGGCTAAGAAGATTAACATGACCATTCATAAAAGGGTCCATAGTATGCACCCTAATGCTGGTCTCACTAATGGATCTTGGGTTGAAGTTGTAAACATAGTGGTGCATTTGATTAAAAAGCCGCCTAGAAAGCCATTGGATGGCAAGATACCATAGGAGGTATGGTATGGCAAGAGATCTAGCTATGATCACTTGCGTGTTTTCATTTGAGGCATTTATGCATATACCTAGGGACAAGTAGAGTAAGCTTGATCCTAAGTCTAGGAAATGCATTTTTCTTAGCTATGGAGAATCTAACGAAATGGGCTATTGCTTGTGGGATCCTCAATCAAAAAATATGGTATGTAGCCATGATGTCATCTTTAATGAGGATAAAATGCATAAGCAACCCATTAAAAGAGTTGAGATCTGTAGACTAGTGTTCCAAGAGGATGGATAGCCAACACATAAGCAAATTGTACACCCTATTCCACATGATACAAGGCTTGGATAGCCAGTCAAGATTGAGGTGGGAGTGCCACAAGATGGTGGATTGCCTAATTTTTTATAGGATAGATAGATGGGAAAGCTAGAGGCTCCTCTTGCACCAGTTTTACACATGTCTATGAGGATTTTCAAACCATCAAATAGATATACTTCATCTCTAGACTATGTAATGATCATGGATTGTGTTGAGCCTTCTTGTTATGCAAATTATATGACTAGCAATGATAGTCATAAGTGGAAGAGGGCTATGAAGTCAAAGATGGATTCTTTGGTAAAGAATGCTACATGGGAGTTAGTTCATTTGCCTAAGGGCAAATATGCATTGCCATATAATTCAATCTACAAGTTGAAGGTATCTCCATCTAATGCATTGCCTAAATACAATGCCTAAGGGGTTTGTTGTGGAAGGCAAGGAGTACTTTGTGTATAAGCTACATAAGAGCTTATATGGTTTGAAGTAGGCTCCTAGGGAAAGATAACATAAGTTTTATGCCTTTATGCAATCTAAGGGTACACTAGTAGTGTGTAAGACCAATTCATTCCCTTTACCTGAGGAAGGCTAGAGATGGTAGCCTTATGATCTTGATTCTATATATGGATGGCATGTTGATTGCTGGGAAGTCCATTATGGATGTGGATGCTTTAAAGAAAAGGTTATATGAAACCTTTGACATGAAGGACTTGGTATGCACATTATGAGATCAAGATAAAAACATACTCTATATTTGTCTCATAATAAATACATTGGCAAGGTATTGGAGCATTTCGGTATGGAGAGGGGAGGAGGCTATCAGTGTTCCATTGCCTCCATATTTAACACTTAGCCAAAAATAAATCCCCAAAGTTAGATGACTAGAAGGCTAAAATAGCCAAGATTTTGTATGCATCTACACTTGGTAGCTTGGTGTACACCATGGTTGGTACACATCTAAACATTGCCTATGCAATGGGAGTAGCCAGCAAGTATATAGAAAACCCTAGTGAGAAGCATTGGAGGCAATAAAAAGTAGCTTGGTGTACGCCATGGTTGTTACATGTCTAGACATTGCATATGCAAAGGGAATAGTTAGCATGTATATAGGAAACCCTAACAACAAGCATTGGAAGGTAGTAAAGAGTATCGTGAGATACTTGAACAGTACTAAGTCTATATGCATATGCTTCAAAAGGAATGATGCATCTATTCATGGATATATAGATGTTGATTTTGTAGGGAGTGTAGAGTCTAAGAAGTCTACTATAGGCTTTGCCTTCACTTTTAGAGATGGTTCAGTCTCTTAGATCTCTTGATTGTAGCCATGTACACCTTTATCTACCATTGAGATAAAGTATGTTGCAACCACTAAGGCCTATAAGAAGCTATATGGCTTACTCATCTAGTGAGAGACTTGGGAATTGCAAGAGAGGTACCTACATTACATTGTGATAGTCAGAGTGCCACTCAATTAGGATGGAACCATATCTTTCATATAAAGACAAATACATTTAAGTGAAGTATCACTTCATTAGGGAGGTGCTTGAAGAGAGTGCATTAAGCTTGCTAAGATCCATGCAAATGATGACCCTATAGATCTTCTCACAAAGAGTTTACCTTCTAAGCACTTTGCACACTATAGAGTGCTAATGGGCATTGGATAGTATCTTTACTTTCTTATTATATTCCCACAAAGGCACATTGGCCTTTAAGTTGGAGATCATTGGGGTAGAGGCCAATGTAAAAAGCAAGTACCCCTTATACAGGGTACACATTTTACAATCATTTATAAGTGAAGATAACAAAGAATAAGGGTACCATTCATTGTGTACCCACATAACTATCTTGTGTTTTTCTCTATCTTAACTCTCTTGTGCCCCATAACTTCTAACTCACATCCCACCATTGCTTCCATCTCAGGAACCAAAGAACCACCAGTCAATATGATTCATAGAAAAAATATGTGTGGAAGCAACTAACCCTTCTCCAAGAGTCCTTGAGTCAACACTTTTTGGGAAGGTGTCGAGTGTCACATTGTTTTTCTTGTGGAGGCTCTAGGTAACTTGCCAAGTCGAGGGATCATAGGTAGGGGTTCTAGAATTAGCATAGTTAATCAATTGGTGCTAGAGGTATGGAGAAATCCTCCCATTGGAAACATACATTTTAATCTAACAGTATGTCTGATAGTTATAAAGTTTGACCACTTGCTATACTAAAGAATTGGACTATCAAAATTCTGGAGATTAACTTCATAATGAACTTTTTAGTCATGAAGGGAGTGGATTACGATTTGCTTTTAGGTTGTTGTTGGGTGCAGAGTGCCCAAACTCATCGAAGACTAGGGTAACAAATTGTTCTTCTTAGAGGAATCGGTGGGATGTAATAAGGGTAGAGATGGAAAGTTGGAAAGCCACATCCATTGATATCAACACCATATCTAATGTGCTTAGAGAATATACAAATTATATGGCCACATCAAAGTCCCTTAACAGATATATCCCTTGCTCGAATGGCAAACAAGACTGGATGCACATTCTTGTCACACTTACCATTTATAGAAGAACAAGAGTACAAAAAAGTAAATAAAACACTAAATCAAGCTAGAAAAGATGAGCTTATTGTACACATAGTCCATCCTAGAACCTCTGACTTGACTATACCTATCCTCTTTATAAATCCTGGATAGTCTCGATGTAACATTGTAGGATTCAATATCCTTACCAACCATTGGGTGTTGAGAAAGACTCTTTCTTAATTGTGATGGTGTCTAAAGAACAGCCCCAAGACCAACCTATCAATATTTGAAGAGTTTCTTCAATAGGACGAGTGGGAATGGACAAGGTTGCACCATGCATTCTTTGATTATCATGCCAATTTGGTCGTATCCTTGATGAAGGTCAAGAAGCCAGTAGGAGAGTTTGTAAATGAGTTCGAAGAAATTTTACTGATGAGGAAAGCAAAGACGATGAGGATGATGGTCGTATCCTTGATGAAGGTCAAGAAGCCAGTAGGAGAGTGTAAATGAGTTCGAAGAAAGTTTACTGATGAAGAAAGCAAAGACGATGAGGATGATGAGTCTAGGGAATATGATTCAAGTGGAAAATCTATAGAACAACCCATTGTAGATCTTAAACCCAAAAAGGAGAATGGACTACTTATGGATGCATGAGTTGTGAGAGTGATATCCATGCTAAAATGATTGGAATATTTGGAGGTGCACGAGGAAATAGGGTTTCAGTCCTTAGACCTTATTCTGGCTCTTAACATCCTCGAGATTTCAAAAGCACAAAAGTAAAATGAAATTTTGCTTGAAGAATTAGAGAAGACAAGTTTAGAGTTGGATGAGAGCATGGATACCAATGCAGAGATTCCATAGCTGACCCCAACCAAGCAATCCAACATAAAATTACTAGTACATTTGAGGTGAAAAAAGTTGAAGGAAATACAAAAAAAAACAAAGACTCTGATGACAACAATCAGAAAAAGCCACATGATCTCTTGAAGAGGTCCACTTCCTTCAAAAAGTGAGATCATGTAGTCATTTTATTGGGAGCTAAACATGAAGGGAAATCTAGCGAACCGATTGAGGGACCTACAAAGGTCAAGGAAGTGAATCTTGTTGAGAAAGAACTCCTAAACCTGCATATATTATTGATGATCTTGTGAAAGAGGACCGGAAAAACTTAACACACTTCTTAAGAAATTTTGCATGGAGTTACACCAATTTTAGAGTACCACCAACATGCTCACCCATACTATTCCAATAGATCCAAACATCAAATGCACAAATCAAAGACCATATCCAATGAATGTGAGATATGCCCATATCATGTGAGAAAAGTTAGATAAGCTTCTCAAGGTGGGGCTCATTTATGATATATAATACACAAATTGGTCTCCCATCATGCTAGAACTTAAGAAAAATAGTAAAATCCAAGTGTGCATTAACTACAAAAAGATGAATGCAGCCACTAAAAAAGACCACTATCCATTGCTACCATATACCAAACACATGATTAAGCATCCATTGCTACCATATACCAAACACATGATTAAGCATGTGGTAGGCATGGAGGATTTTCCTCGATGGATTCTCAAACTATAATTAGGTGCAAGTACACCCTGATGGCATGCACAAAACTACATTTGCCACTGAATGGGGGGTGCTCGAGTACTTTGTCATGCCCTTCGGTTTGACAAATGCACTTGCAACCTTCCAAAACCTAATGTGTACCAATTTTAAAGCCATGCTTTGCAAATATCTTGAAGTGTTTGTTAATCGCCATTGCATTAATTCTTCATGGCACAAACACTTAGAGAAACTTTGAGTTTCCTTCGAATAGCATAAGCAATATTACCTATCCTTAAATCCACTTAAATAATAGTTTTGAGTGAATCATGGTATCATTCTAGGGCATGTTGTGTCCAAGAATGGAATAGCAACTAATATTTCAAATATTCGAGTCATTATGGAACTACTGCCATTAAAAAATGCTAAAGGAGTTCAATGATTTTGTAGACACAAGTTACTACAGATGCTTCATGCTCAACTATGTGTCCATTGCAATATTATTGTATAGGTTTTTAGTAAATTGGGAGTCGATTGATGAATGCCAACAAGCTTATGAAGCTCTAAAGTAGATTCTCATCAATGCACCCATCCTACAAGTCCTTGATTGGAAGCTAACATTTCATGTGCACATTGATGCATCCAAGATTTCGATTAGAGCCATGCTTTGCCAACCAAGATAACATAGCATTGATTTTATTGTGAGCTTCACTAAAAATCACAAAAATTGAAATGAACTACTCAACCATGGAGCAAGAGGGATGGGTATGGTGTACGCTATGAAAAAACTCCACAATTATCTCATTGTTGCCATCCCTTTCACCTTCTTTGTAGACAATCAAGCCTTGTTATATTTGGTCAATAAGCCATGTGTCACAAGACACATTGCTAATGGCTACTGTTGCTACTAGAGTTTGACTTCAATGTTGTTGTGAGGAAGAGAAAACAACATTACATTGCAAACCACATGTCGAGAATGACAAGTGGTGAAAAAGAAATCGGAATCAATTATAGTCTCCCAAATTCACAATTGTTTATTCTTCAGTAAGAGGCTTACCTTTTCAAAGCTGACCTAACACCTTATTTTGCTGACAATATTGTCAACATATTAACAAATGGACTACCTGAACGCCTGATAGAAAAGGCTTGCCATGCATACTTACTCATAAAAACAAGGCCTTATCATAGTTGATCATAGAACAACTGTATAGGTTGAGGTAAGATGGATTATTGGGTGAGGAGATGTGAAAGACCTTTGAATAGAATACATATAGTCTAATGGTGATTCCAAAGTCATACAAATGGTTGTTCCATGATAGCTACAATATTATCTTTCACACTACACACACGAAAAGAGTAGAATGTGCAATATTTTGGCCCTTTAGCAAGTGTGAGAGACTGCTTACATATCTTCCATGCATGATTACCAAGTATTACATGATAGCCATAATCATCTAGCTATTTGATTTTCTTTAAGTTTTTTACATGATGTAGATTTCTAAGTACAAAGGAAGAATCATTGGCCAATAACAACTACACATCTCCCACACCACAATATTATAGCAAAGTTATTTCCCAAGTGAATATATCCCTTTCTACCAGCATCATATGTGGAAAACCACTCCTTATGAGGAGTAACATGAAATGATTCCTTAAGAATCCAATCCTAACACATGCCATCATCTCTGTAGCAACCAAGCATGCATCCCCAAGTGAAGAGATATAGAGAACATCACCCTCACTATTGCTAATTGTCCTAACCTCTTTGATCTTGGCCTTTTATTTCTCCTCTTTCTTGCCATCGTCATCACCTTTTTACTTTCCCTTATTCCTGCTTTTCCACTTGTAAAAATCATTCTTCATGTGACCCTTCTTGTTGCAGTAGTAGCATTCCACATCTTTTCTAGTGCGAGACTTACTCCTAAAGTTTCCCCTATCGTAAGACTTCCCCCTTAGACCTCCCTTTAACTATAAGAGCAATGGAGTTTTTAGCACTTTCATTGTTCTTCCTATTCACCTCTTTTATAAGAAAGCTACTTTCCACATTTACGCTTATAAATCCACTATTAAGTGTTAAGGTACTAGTGGTAGTTCTAAAAGTATCCCAGCTTTCAAGTGAGGTGACAACTAAGAGCATAGCCTTCACTAAATCATGAAAAAGTGATCTTTTGTGCTATCAACTAACTGTAAATAGTATTAAAACCATTGAGATCATTGGGCATAGAAGTCCCCTCATCCATATGCAAAGGTCAATGAGCTTCTTCAGTCAATACACCCATGAAACAGCACTTCCTTTCTCATACAAGTCACATATCTTCTTCTAGAATAAATAGAGAGCTCAATGGTCAGACTACTATATCTTTCCAGTCTAGGTGGCAAGCATGAATGTTGCAAAAGAAGCTCAAATCATTAACCTCATATGACAAAGCCTAACCCCTCGCTCTCCTTTCTCTAGCTACACGCTCCCATGGACGCAACTCTATTACCAAGTGAGAGCGAAGCAATTGTGGAATATGGAGTCAAGGATATGGAGTGCAATAGGGTTAAGAGAAAGAGGAAGTACACAATAGGCTTTTTGTGGATATAATGAATACCCTTATTCTTTGTTATCTTCACTTAAATATGACTATATCATGTGTACTTATACATGGCTTCCTTAATGCCATCGTTTGAATGAGGATCTACCATTTTCTTGAAGAAAAAATGTCACCCACCTTGGTATTATCATCACTTGAGTGCACTTTGCAAGGTATTTGACTACCAAGCTAAGCCTTTTTGTTGATCCATACCACACATAAAGTTTTTTAACGCTAGTTTTGAAGGAATTAAGCATCTATTCAAGCACCTCACATATATGTGTTGGCATACAATGCCTCTAGAGTTCCTCAACATTGTCTTTGTAATTTTGTGAATTGTTTCACTATGGACACATCACATGTAAGTGGCGATTTCTCCCTCTCTCTGAGTTTTAAGGGTCACATCATGTGCTCACCATTGCATGCACAACATGATGAGCCTTCACATGTTCATGAAGATGAAACCATGAATGATATTGATGATCTATGTACACATGAACTAGTTTATATGAGGGAATTTGGTTTTCTAGTAGCTCGCACAACATCACTAAAGAGCAAAAAAAGGGATACTCTCAATGAAAACATTGCAAAAATCTCAAATATTTTAAAGAAACTTGTACAAAGACAAGCTTCAGAGGTCTCACCTCATGCTAACAATGTTGCTATTGGAGCCACTCCATTTAATAGGGCCACCTCAAGGTACCGAGGGCCACCTCAAGGCAATGAAGTCTCTCTCTCTCAATACACATGTTGTTAATAATATGTTAAAGAGAATATGAAACCATCTATTTCTCAAGGAGAGGGACAAGATCATAATAAGGATATAGTCAACACTTATATTGCAAAACTACAATGATGCATTAGTTATGTCATACACCAAATTCCATTAGATCCCTCAAGGCAAACCTCGCACTTGAAGGCAAGGCCTACAAGTGGTGGATAGGTCTTGATGCCACTACTCATTCTACAACTTGGACGAAGTTTGAGGAGATATTTCAAAATGATTTCTTCTTGAGATTAAACACAATGTAACTAGACTAGTTGGGATGACTTTTAGAAGGTTGGAGTTTTCATTAGAGGCTTGGATAACAAGTACAAGGCCAAGGTGAAAACTCAATATTTAGAAGAGGCCATCAAGAGTGCACAATATTTATGATATTTAGATGGGAAGAATTCTCCATATGCATCTACACATTCAAAGTCCATATTTACATTAGCATTTAATAACAATAGAAAGCGGAAATTCATTGTTGTATTAAAGGATGATAATGCTAAAAAAACAAGGGGGCTAGAAGGCCACTCTCAATTGAAAAGCTTATGAGAGTATGTGAGAAGAAACTATGTTTCAAATGTTTAGGCCCTCACATAAACACAAGGATTTTCCAAAACTCAAGGATAACAAACTTTACAAGAACAAGGGAAAATAAAAATCAATGCATATAGTGCAAGTGCTTTCTTTAGAGGCTTGGTCTAAGTATTTGATTGTACAAGAAATCCATTAAGCTAAGGACCATGAGTCAAACTTGATTGCCTCTCCATGGGGCAATCCACATTTGGTCCTCATGGGGCTTTTTTAATGCATACCATGATCAACAAACAAGTTTGTAACCTTAAGTACATAGCGTTTCACTAGAGGTGTAAGGGCATACAATGAAATGGAATTTCCAAGTTATGAATATGACTAGGGTAAATATGGTATTAGGCTAAGAGTGGTTGCATATCTTGGGTAGCACACTAAAATAGAGGTATAAGGATAATAAACTTGCATTCAAGGACAATGGTGTGCATGTTTTATTATTGGGTGGAATGTTTCTCCATCCCCTCTTATACATACATCTAAATTTAAATATTTGGCTAAGCATAATAAAATACAAATGTCTTTTGTTGTCATATATTGTTCCCCTTTTTCTCTTTGCTGAATTTTGTGTCTTTTATTGATGATGTTGTGGATATTTCTCTAATCATGAATTAAACACATGATCTCTCTCTCTCTCTCTCTCTCTCTCTCTCTCTCTCTCTCTCTCTCTCTCAAAGAAAATTCATCACCATAGCATTATCTTATAGGCTCTCCTTCTTTTTCTTAACAGTTCATGACAAGATGTAATGATTACTTAAAGAATAAAACGATTTTTTTCTCCTCATTTGCCACTAGTTGTACCTTCTAAACATGTTGTAATGCAGAATATTGGCATTCTACCAAGAAGTAACCCATTAGTTGGCCACCTTATTGACTTAGTGCCAATGAAGCTAGCAAAGTGGAGAAGAAATTGATTGATTACCTCCAATAAGAATGTTCAACCCAATTATTCTCCATAGGCTTTACTAATATTGTTACTCAAGAAGAAGGATGGGTCCATTGGCATATGTGCATAGACTATCATGGTCTAAATGTAATCACAACAAAGAATAAGTATCCACTTTCTCATGTTGATGAGTTTTTTAATCAACTTAATGGAGCATGATATTTCACCAAGATTGACTTGAGGTCAAGGTACCATCAAGTTTGAACACACATAGAGGATATGCCCCAAAACAGCCTTTCAAATGTGCTTTGACCATTATGAGTTTTTGATTATTCCTTTCCGCCTAACTATTGCTCTTGCAACATTCATGACACTTCATTTAGTCTTTGAGTTGCTTGAAAGCATAAATCATATGCAAAGGAAACTAAATATAAAATTTTCAAGGTGAGATCTGATGTTTTCACAGGTTCTGTGATGAGTCTGTTTGGTTTTATTAGGTCTATTTTTCCTCTATTTTGATTTGTTTTATTTATATTTTTTGTGAGGTTGAAATTGTGAATAAGTCTTTTGGGGAATGATTTAGAGTGTTGTTGAATGATTTTGGATGGTTTGAAATGGTTTTGGTTGAAGCTGTATAGTTTTTATGCTTTTTGTTGAGCTTCTATAGAGCTTTTGTTTCTGTTCTATTTGCCTCTGTCAATGTTTTGTGATATGGATGTTTATCTTGGGAATGTTTTTTAATCTTGGAAGAGGAAGAATGCAAGATCAAAATAGCTTGAAGAAGCAAAAGAAGTAGATGAAGAAGACTTGAAGTGAATACTATAGTGATAGTGACAATAGTGAGCTCTTAAGGGACATTGTAGTGGCTCGGGTGACTCTTCATATCAGACATACCTCTTGGGAGGGGTATACATGACTAAGAGATAATTATTGAGGATTATTGATTGTGATTCCATTGTACTATTGAGAGAGGATATGTGTGAGAGAGATAAAGTATGAGAGATAGTCGTTTCTATGCTAAAAAACATTGTATCTACATGAGAGAGACTATGAAGACATTGAAGATGAATACTATGTGATGAAATTCCATTCAAAGTGGAGCATTCTTTTGTGTTTTTGTAGTTCTTTGATGGATTTTTTTAAAAATATGAAGAATGTAATCAATTTTGTTAAAGATAAAGCCATGGGAGATTCTTTATATGATGTTGCATGAAGATGTGTTATGCTTGGCATTTTTTTTCATGTTGTGATTACATAAAGGATAAAAGCAAGCTTGTTGATAAATACAAGATAGATTTTCTAGATCCATGTTTCCTTGGTGTTTTCTTGAGAGGTCCATGTTTTTTATGCACAACCATGGAATCCTGCCATCAACAAGCACCAACAGAGGCTGAAAATGAAAGTAGTGGCACTGTTGAAGGGGAAGAAAAGTAATGGAAGGTTATAGAATTTCTATTATTATTGAAGAATTGGAGATCTTTATTGCCAAAGCCACTTTCTACAAGAAATGCATCCCTCAATGGCGAAAGTATTTCATTATCTTGATGCGGGCTCTATGTGACAAATTGATCCCACTGTCTTCTGAAGTTACAAAAAGTTGTATCACAATAGCCAATTGTTTCCCACAAGAGTGAAGAACGAAGCAAAAACAAAGACAATGACCATCTATGGGAGATTTGGCCTTCATTGAAGAATTTTCATACATCATCAAGTGAGAGATTATGAAGAAGATTCAAGAGTCATGGTTAGTTGAAGTTCACAAGAATAAGAAGGAAAAGAGTTGGAATTTATTCGTGGATTCTCAACAACAAGATACGTGGGATGCTTGGTGCCTTGACAACCTTCTATTTGTCCAATTACCAATCCATTAGAAGCTAGTAGACATAGTGTTCTTCACAACCTATGCTATTAAAACCCTCGAAAGTTGGTATTATCAAGACAATGGCACTATGGTGATCCTCAGAAGAATGAATTTTGATACCTTCAAAACTAGATATCTTCCCCTCCATAGCGGAATGAGAGCCGAATTTAGGGGCATTGCGAAGAAGGAAGTAGAAAAAATTTTGGCAAGAGAGTCCTCCAGAGACTGAAGCCCTTCTGATTCTATCCTATTGAGTACGTGGAACTAACTCCCTAATAAATGACGTGATCAAGAGGCAAGCACAAGATTGATTCTAGAGGTACCTGAGAAGAGAGAAAGAATAAATCAAAGCCAAGAACAAGCTAGCACAGCAGAAGCCTCCTTTGACGCCCTTGTAGCACTCTTTATAGAAATCCCATGGCGACTTAAGGTCCCCCTTCTTAGCCAAATCCATTTTGGCAATATTGATGACAGGCCAACGAATGTAGTCATTGCCCATCTTTAAGAGAGAGTACAATGAAGACCCTGATCTTCATGTAGTTGAGTTCATGGTAGCATGTGTAGCCAACAATATCAAAATCCCCGAGCATTAGTTGGTGATATTTTCCATCAATTTCAAAGGTGCTGCATTTTAGTGATATGAGAGACAAACAATAGGAACTTTTGGTATATGGGATGATGACCTAAAGTTGGCCTTCCTCACTAAATTCAAGCGTGAAGGGTTTGAAGAGCGGATGCAAGAGGAGTTCATGAACTTAAATCAGAGTTCTCCACTAGGTGAACGGGTGGAAGCATATATCTCTCGAATAGAATCCATTCTAAAGAGATGGATCAACCATCACTTGGATGAAGGAATCCAAAAGGGAGTTTTTCTTAGATACCTATAACCAAAAGTTCATAAGTTTATGGAATTGAGAAGATCAGTCAACTTGCAAGCTACAATGAAAGGTGCGAGACTATATGATGAAGTTGAACCAAGGTTGTTAATGACCTCCAAAAGAAGAGTCTTACCTCCTCCCATGCCAAGGATAGTATACCCACTAAATGCAATCCCAAGGATTGTTTCCTATCCCTACCCTAAGATGCACACAGTGCCGCAATATAGTGCACCGAATCCATGGTAGCCATAGACAGTATCACTTCAAATGATGGTTCAACCATAACAATAGTAGCCTCAAACAATTCTCCCAATGGCGACTCAACTAAACAACAGTGGAAACCCTACCAACTGGAACCAACAACGACTAGTCTCCATAGGAGATCTGAATGAGAATCAAAATAGAGGACCCTCTAGATCAAATCATCGATCTATGCAATGATTATGGAGGCTTCCCAAAATCCTACTATAAGTACTCCAAGTGGATAAATTTGAAGTACTATTTGTCTGATTCTGTTAGAAGCATCAAGAAAGAGCTTATGGATGTGATTACAGAACAGTTATAGACACTGAAGGTGAATACTGCCAACATATTCAGTCCTGTAGGAGGTGGAAGAGATGTGATATGATCTAATACATGGCGTGAAAAGTGCCATCACATAGGCATTTAGCCACTAAATGTACCCAAAAACTAACTATCCCTGGAGCCTTCTATTTGTATTGTTTAACGAAGAACCATATAGAAGATATCTGCTCTCTAAAAGGAGATGCGTGAGCAAAGGAAAAAAGATGAGAAAGTAAGATTCAACTTGTTAGAATCCAAGATGACCACCCAAGATATCTAACCAAAACCTAGAAAGTTTTGTCCTAATTTTGGCCCAATGAGATCTCCCTCTCAACGTTACAAAGGACAACAATCTGGCGATGCCTAGAGATCAAAAGTCAAGTGTTATATATGTGGAGAAAAATGACATATATCACCAAATTTTCCAAACCCTCAAAGGTCTATGGACTACAAGCCCTTATGCAATTGATACAAAGGAGAAGGCCACACTGCAAATTACTATCCCAGCCCAGCTCTTATGAAAGCTACCACCATTGATAACTAATAGAAGACCCAAGAACATGCCTCCAACTTGGTGGAATTTGAAGTTGCCACAATAACTTGTGCCAAGAAAAGAGAACCTGCAGTTTCAAAAGAGAATGTTTCCTCTACCAAAACTATGAAGTTCGATCTGCCAAAAAAGAACCAAAATAGTATAGAATAGAATAGTGCATAGTTGAGCAGTCTTGTGCCATAGAAGGATACAGAGATGATTATAGAAATAGGACCAGACGTCCAAGAGATAGAGGATGTAGAAGTATCCCCAATGATTAAAGAAGTGCAAATGTTGCCATTGCTAGAAGAAAAAGGAAAGATAAAAGTGGGTGTTGTCCCATTCCCTAGCCAATTGGAGAAGCCTTTGGATCTTATCAAAGATTATGACTTGGTCAAAGATCTAAACACCTTCAAACAGAACCTAACATTCTGATAGTTGTTGTTGTTGTTGTCCCCCAGTTTTTGCCAAAATAAATTTAAAAGCATATTGATAAGGAGATATGGCGTAAGGACCCATAGCTGCCACTAAGTCTAATAAAGCCCCACCCTAGAGATTGGTATTTGGATTCAAGAATGTTTTATAGCATATGCATTGATTTATGGAGGTTCATCACTGAACATAATGACGAATGTGCCAATGAAGAACCTAGGCCTATAAGGTATGCAGTCTACACATTGGCTTATTAGACTCACAGACCTGAGTAGAAATAAGCCCTTAGGCATTCTCCAATATATGAAGACAACTCTCACAGGATGAGATATTGGATAGCCTATCTAGTGGTAAAACCAAATTCCTACAAGACATCATACCCTCTTCTGCTAGAAAGACCACATCTTTTTGAAGCAAGAACATAAACGGATTGATTCAAGGGAACCCTAACCTTAGGCAAAGGACCCAACAAGGTGGTAGTGAAGTTGTATGGTTCACAAAAAGGTAATGAATCCATCTCTATCGAGGTCTTAATAGACTCTTCCAATGAAGATACAGATGGCACATCAACAAACAAAGAAGCCATCAAACTTATCTTTCCCATAAATAGCGTCATAGTCCTTGATAGTGGGCACTATAAGCCAACTCTTGAAGGAAATAAATTCCTTATCAATGGGAAAATACTAGTTTCATGAACCAAGAATGACTTCAAAAATTACCTCTGACAGTGAGATAGAGGCATGGATGTATTGTTCTCCTTGTTACATGGCCATAGTAGAGCCAGAAATGGAAGCAGAGACAGAGATAGACATAGGAGCAGAACCAAAGGTAGAAGCAGAGGATACAATAGAAGTGTTTGAAGTTGAAGATCCTATGAGGTTGGATAGAATGAATCTAGTACCCTTTGGACTAGTCGCATCATATGCAAAACCTCCATAAGAAATGGATCAAGCAAAATAAGCCTTCCTTTAGTAGTGACTCTTGTTGCTCTAATTTTCCCTTCTCAAGAAAGGAAAATGACAATGCACCTTTCCAACAAACACCAATCCTGCATCCCAAGCAAAACTCAGATTCCTGTTATGTGACGTTCTTAGAGACCTCCTCACAATATGAGTCTTCGAGTCAAGAAGTAATTAACTCCCCCATAAAATTTGAAACAGCCATGATACCATTTTTAACATCCCAAAGAGTCAATAAAGTCTCCATGGAAGAAAGAAGTCACTTCCAGTGGAGCATTAGATGAGGAGGCCACTCCCTTGAAGGATTCGGATCTTTACCTAGAAGTAGTCCATGGGACCTTCATCCACAAAGTGAAAGGTGAAAAGCAATTAACTTTTGTAGATACAGATGGTACTGAACATCACTTGAAGGTGGGTATCAGTCTTCCAGAAGAGGGGTTGTTCAGTTTGCATGACCTACTAAAGGAGAACTTGGACGTGTTTGCATGGTCATATAAAGATCTAAAGGGGATTGATCCCACGATGTGTCAACATCATATCAACCTTGAGCCTGATGCCAAACTTGTGAGGCAAAGACAGAGACATATGAATCCAAATTACTCAGCCCTAGTGAAAGTCAAATTTTTGAAGCTCCTTGAAGCTGAGTTTATTTATCTGGTAGGCCAATAGTGAATGGATCTCACCCATCATGGTAGTACCCAAGAATAATGGAAAGTTACACATATGTGTGGACTTCCAAAAGTTGAACTCCAAGACAAAGAAGGATCATTTCCCTATCCCTTTCACAGACCAACTATTAGACACAATGGTGGAACATGAGCTCTATTCCCTCTTGGATGGATTCAGTGGATATAACCAAGTCCAAATAGCAGAAGAAGATCAATCCAAAACAATTTTCACAACAGAATGGGGAACCTATGCTTACATAGTGATGTCATTTGGGCTTTGTAACACCTCTACTACATTTCAAAGAGTGATGATGGCCACATTCCAAAATCACATACATGATTTCATTGAGGTATACCTAGATGACTTCTGTGTTTACAGCTTAATCCATAAGCATTAGGGACACCTCGAGCAGTGCTTTGATTGATGCTGAGAGTATGGGATCTCTCTTAACCCTAAAAAATGTGACTTCGAAGTCTTTTCAAGAGTTCTTCTGGGCTGCATCGCCTCTACACAAGGGATAGCAACAAACCCTGCCAAGATTGAGAAGATTGCAACTCTAACAACACCAACTAACCTCAAAAAATTGAGGGATTTCTTGGCCATGTGGGATGTTACTTTTACAGACAATTCATTGCACACTTTGTAACCACAGCAACCCCCTTGAATAAGCTCCTAAAGAAAGATGCAGAGTTTACTTGGACTGTTAATTGTAAAGAAGCTTTCAATACCCTAAAACAATATCTAATTGAAACACCCGTCCTGCAACCTCCCAATTACATGAAGGAATTCCATGTGCACACTAATGTATCTATCAAAGGGTTAGGTGCAGTCTTATATCAAAAAGGCTCCTCAAAATTAGATCATACCATCTACTATACAAGCTGAAAAGTCACTGATGATAGAGAAAGAAAAAACTACATAGTGACAAAGCTTGAGTACCTCGCAATGGTATTTGTCGTAGAGAAATTTCAACACTACCTACTGCAACGCATTTCAAATTTTATGTGGACCATGAGGCATTGCCCTTTCTAATGAATAAGGAAAATGTGAAAGGATGAATGATGAGGTGGCTCCTTCTGTTCCAAGAGTTTGATTTTGAAGTGGTTACCAAACCTGGTCACTCCCATATCCTGGCTGATCATTTATTGCATATATTTCAGAGCAACGAAGAGAAGCAGGATGATCCAAACCTCCCTAATGCTTTCTTGTTTCTAGTTGAAAATGTAACTCATGGCATGCAGATATAGCTAACCTCTTGGCCACTCAACAGTATCCTCTTGGCATCTCCAGCCATGAGAAAAAGAAGCTTCTATTGGAATCATCCCTTTACACTTTGTTAGGCAGTGCTATGTACAAGAGAGGTAAAGATGAAGTGCTCCGAAGATATGTTGCAGGAGACAAGATCGGGATAGTTCTAAAAGCATGCCATGATGAGCCCTGTGGTGGACACTTTGCAGGAGAACTGATAGGAAAATAGGCTAAAGGCTCTGCTTGTAGGATACCGGTGGCCTACATTACACAAAGATGTCTATGACTCCTACAAACATTGTAATACTTTGTCAACCACCAATGGGAAAGCCTACAAAAACTAGCACTATGCCATTACAGCCCATCCTTCCCATAAATCTATTCAAAAAGTGGGGCATTGACTTTTGGGGTCGATTGATCCACCAACCAAAAGGAAACAAAACATATACATTTTGGTTTGTACAAATTATGTGACAAAGTGGTGGGAAGCCAAAGCTCTCAAATGAGATGATGGTAACAATATGGCTTTTTCTCTGTATGAGAATATTATTACTCACTTTGGTGATCCCTTAAAGCTTGTAAGTGATAAAGTCACTCACTATCTCAATAAGATTATGGAAGAGCTGACAGAGATTTACAAGATATACTATCGCAAGTCCACACCCTACTACTCTAGAGCCAATGGCTAAGTCAAAGTTACTAATTGCATTCTTTGCTCAATCCTGACAAGGACGATTGTTGCACATCGTCATGATTGGGATGATCAACTTACAGAGGCCCTCTAGGCATACAAAACCTCTTATAAGGCCGCTACAAGACAAACACCTTTTTAGTTGGTGTATGACACAAAAGCCATCTGTCCTATTGAGTTAGAGTTACCCTCTTTGTGCATGGCTATCACCGAGCACTTGGAAGATAATGAGTCACTGCAGTGCCCTCTTCTACACTTAGAATGTCTAGACAAAATCCAAAGGATGGCCTTACAGTGTATGGAAACTACCCAAGCTCGAGGAAAGGCTTACCATGATAGCTTCATCAAGCATAAGGAATTCAAGGAAGGTGACCTCATGCTCACCTATGATTCCAGATTTGGCAAGTTCTTAGGAAGGCTTCAACAACACTGGATGGGCCCCTACAAGATACTTCCTATCAATCCTAACGGCTTTGTTCAGATACAGGCCATGGATGCCTTTAAAGATCCCTTCATAATCAATGGCTATCGCCTGAAGAAGTATTATCCTTCTTGGGATCCTGACAATCATGGCCGACAGCCCCTTCATCCCTTGCACATCAATTGGTAATGCTTTACATATTGCTACTAATAGCCATCATTTTGCTTCTGATGAGGTGGATGACACCTTTTGTACCCTCAATTTCACCTCATGCCCCTACTCTACTACCTTCTCATTTAAACCCACAAAGGTAGTGCATATGGTTTTGATAAGTAGTTTTAGCTCTATGAACAAAAGAAACAAAAACAAAAATTGGTTATGGGAGAAAATGACTTTGGTCCCTGCCATGCCAACCTACTCTTCAAGAAAATGTGACAAGACCCTTGAGAGTAGGGAAAAAGAGAATAGAAAAAAAAACAAAATTGTTATGGGAGAAAAAGAAGCAATTCCTTGTCATAATAAGCCTCGCTCCAAGAAAATATGAAAAACACCCTTGGACAAAAAGCTGGCTATGGAAAAGGTAGCACAGTAGTCAATGAAGATTCCGACATCCAAACCAAGTCCTTGATTTGTTGTCTACCTCCCTAAGTACGCCTTTTCATCAACAGACAAAATTTGACATCATCAATAGGCCAATGCCAATCTTCATCATCAACCCCTTGAGTGATGTGAGCTTTCATCTTGAGTGTGAGATAGAGGGTGGGGTGAGTGACCAGTCCTTGCCCTTTAAATCCAAATAAGAGGTGAGATGTGTGAATGGAGCATTGCATGTATGAGTTGGGCCTCTCAATGCATAGAGCACAATCTGTTCCTGTGCATGGCACTATCATGCTCCCTGGCCTTCCTTCTCGCACTGCGTATGCCAACACACAGGGCAAGATGTACTGTTGGACCATCAATTGCACAGAAGGCATACAAGCTTCACACAAGTGGTAGTGAGAATTAAATCAATGGGTGTCCGTAATCGGATTGCCCTCCTATATTCATCCAATAGAGTGTGAGATAAAGGGGGGACTGAGTGTGACTAGTTTTTCCTTCAATCAACTAAGAGGTGAGGTTTGAGGAGGGACGTTATGACAATGGAGATCAGGTACATTTCTTTTTTTCTATGCACATGCGGGATGGGCCTCTACCATCATCACACGACACATCACTCTATTCTGTGCAACACTACACTGCAAGGCTCCCTGGCCTTCCTTCTTGCACTTATGTGAGACAGGTTGGGACACAATAATGTACCATAAATTGTGCATACTGGCATACTTTCTTTGCATCTTTCACCTTGTCGTTTTTCTAAAATGGGCATGAGATATGGGTTCCATTCCACTCCTCTCTAAGTGATGTGAGTCATGGAGCGAGCAACTGATCTATCATCCCAACATGAGTGACTGTCGAGATTGAGTGTTGTATTCTTCACCATCGACAGCCTACCAAGTCTTCATCAATGATGTTACCTCTGTGGGTGTTGTTGCATGGTCCTTGCCATGTTGGATGTATGTTGTGGTGAGCCATGGTACCTCTTATGGATGACTTCGACTCCCCCGCATATCGTCAATAGTCTACATCAACTAACTGTAGGCCAAGTGTTTCTAACCCTACCTCTTGTGTTTATTTATGTGTATATTATGTCTTAAGTGTGAGGATGCAAGGGTACGGGTCATGCTCGTGTTAGACCCCTATTGATTAGTCAAACTTATATGTTCAAGTTTTAAGTGTAGGGATGCGTCCTTGCACGTCTCATTTACATACATTCATGAACACCCTACTAATTGATCCTTAAAAGACATCATGTGTTCTTTTTTTCCTCTTGAGGTTCCATCCTCACCCACATGCCCTATTCTACCCCATTTTTGTGATCTTTTCTTGCCCTTTTGGTTGTTTTATCATTTTGCCAATCCTCCATATGAACACACTCTACGTTCACCGAAATTAAAATCTAACTTACAGTCATGTTCACCCCTTCGAAGTGGCCGCTTTTCCTTTTAATTGCCCTCTGTTCTGAGCCATGATTCATCAGTTATTAGTTTTTGAAGAATTTTATGCGAATCAGATGTGTTTCCATGCGAATGTATCTTTTGCATGCTGGAACTGCAATTTGATGTGATAGCCCTAATATTCCCCCTTTCTTGGACACTTTTTCTTTTTATAGTCCATCTTTTTTATGAATAGATTGATCGTTACTTATTTTTGCATGTTTGTGGATTTCTTTTTATGCACTTTTTTTATTTTTTTTCATGTAAACATGCTCTTTTCTCTTCAGAATGGCATCTTGTTTGGATAGCCTTGAGCTATTTATTTCCTCGGATATCTTTTCTTTTTTTCCCCTCATTTTGGTCCACTAGTTTTTTGTTATTAGTTTTTAATTGTGTTTTCCTACGTATTTTTGCCCCTTTTTCCATATGAACATGCCTTTCTTCCACCGGAATCATGTTCTAACCTAACATCCCTATCTAAAACCGTTCATCGGACATTTTTTCTTTTTGTTATTCTTTGTTTCACTTGATGGATTGTCTAGAATTAATTTTTGTTTTGATTTTTTGGTGTGTTTTTTCCATGTGAACCACCTTCTTTGTCATCCATCATTGAAGCTCCCTTGCTTCATATCTCACTTGCCTTTGAACAAGACTTGCTGGAGCTTGTTTGAGGCCTTCCTTGGCTTTAATCGGACCCCTCCGAAGCTTGGCCACCATTTTTTGCAGCCCTAGGACCAGCATTTATAGTTGGCGGAATCACGCAGCCCTCCCATATGTGTCTTCAGCATTGACAGTCACAACAACAGCTCTCCCTCTCCATTGGCACTTGGAAAGGCTCCATTTCGAGCATATGAACATGCTTTGATGCTTGGTTTTGATGGTTGATGTGTTGGCATAGCATTTGGACTGATTTAACATTGTTTTGGGTCTGTCATAACAGTCCACATGCAGTTTATGACAGTGTTACACTAACATTTGATGCTACAACTTGTTTGGCATTGTCATTTGATGCCCGGTTGGTCCCGTTTGATGCTTGGATGTTAGGAGAATGTATGCCTATTGTTTGGCAACCATTTGAAGCTGATTTTGGTGCTGAAATTCTCAATTTTGAACAATAAATCACTGCTTTACATAGTTGGGCTGAAGTCATTTTACTCATGTATACTTATACCTATGCTTTTCGGGCTATGTTTCGGACATATATGGTGATATATTGACACTTGGGGCTTGACATAGAGCTTGGTTTTGATTGGGGATCGTTGGTTGAGCTTGAGCTCGCTTTGCAAAGCATTTGGATGCTCCGTCTTGGATATACTTATGGCATGTATATTGCTTATGTCTGACCGGTCTTGACATGCTTAGCCTATGCCATTACTACATGCTAGTTACATTGTTTGGAGCCTATTGCTACTGGAGCTCGGTCTTGCCTTGACCTTGGATTCAAGAGCTTACTTGAGCTATTTATTGGCTTGCCAAAGTTGTATCTTGGGATGTACTTGATGTCTTACATGCTTATGGATGCTCTACCGCCTACATGTTCGGGATGTACTATTGATGTATTGTCTTGGACTTATGTCATTGGCACTGTGTCTTGCCTTGGCTTGAGCTCTTGAGCTCGTACATACGGCTTTTGTGCCAGTGGGAGCATTCTTGAAGGCTTATCAGACATTGAGCAGGTGGTACTTTTATGCATTGAGTCGTTACATACTATTGAGCAATTACAGACACTTAAGACCTTGGGATTTCTTACCATTTGGGATGATACATTATATGTCTTGGTTCACTGTATGCTTATGAGCTTATTTGGATCCGTATCTTTGTGAGTTGACACCTACTTGTGTCAAGTTTTGGTAGTGGCAGGAACACTTTGCCCCGTTGACTGGGGGGTGTGCCTACTCACTGAGACAGATGTTTGTATGACATACTTGGGTGTTGGATTCATGCTTATCGACCATCATATGCTTATGCTATGCCCGCATGATGTCAGCTTTGGTCTTGGCAGTATCTGATTGCCTTGGGATCCGATTTTGGCACTGTTAGCTCTCTTTTACTGAAATCTGAAATTTATTACAGCAAGCATATATGTATGGACTGACATGGATTTTTCATGCTGAAACACTCTGAAATGATGTACTTTCACTAGTACTTGGTGGGCAGCAGCTTTGGTTCCACTTTCTTTGCCATTTTTCCTCGATTTTTGGTGATTTTTTTGTCATTTTTTGCAGTAAACAGTAAGCAGTTTTGAACTGTCTACAGTCTTCCAGCTTGCATTATGGTGAGTTCGTCCACTGATCATGCTATTTTCAACATCACTAAGCTTGATGGTACGAATTACTCTTATTGGAAGAGCCAGATTTGGCAAGTGTTGGTGCAGAAATCGCAGATCAAACCTTTGAGGTTAAGCGCGCATCCACTTGCAACTATGCCAGATGAGGAATGGCTTGAGCTTGATGAGTTATGCAAGTCCACTATTGTATTGTCTCTCACAGAACAGGTTCACTATAATGTCTTTGAGGAAGAACAAAGTGCATGGCAGTTGTGGGAAAAGATCAAAAATCTTTATGACAAGAAAAGTCTAGCAAGTCAGATGTATTGGCTGAAGCAGCTTATGGATCTGCGCATGAAGGAGAATGTGACTATGTCTACTCACTTGAGCCAGTTCCATGCTATACTCAAAAACTTGACTTCGCAGGACATCACTTTTGCAGAGGATGTCACTCCTCTTTTCTTGCTTGGTACTCTTAATGAGTCATAGGATGTATTCCGCACTGCATTATGTGCCTCTACTGCTACCTTGAAATTATCTGATGTTGAGAGTGCTCTTCTGCAAGAAGAGATTAACTGTAAGAATTTGGATGCCTCTCGTGTGTCTCATGCTATGACAGTTAGAGGCAGGAATGATGGATATGGAAAGCATGGCAGTGGTAGTGGCCGTGGATGGGATTCTTAGAAATCTCAGTCCAAGTCTCATGGGAAGTCACGTAGCAAATCCCGTGGCAGGAATGCAAATGTTACTTGTCACCATTGTGGGAAAAAGGGCCATATTAGGCCACAATGCCATGAATTGTGCAATGAAATGCACAAAGATAAGGGGAAAGACAAAGTGTAGGATAAGTCTTCTGTTCGCAGGATAGTACCTGCAAAGTCCAGTGTTAAAATTGAAGAGATCAATGTTATGCAGCCTGAGAATGTTGATGATGATGATTATATCCTAGCAGCTTCTTCTAGTGCTTCGCAAATGACAGAGATACACTCTATGTATGCACAGTGTTGGCTCTTGGACTCAGGTGCGTCCTTTCATGTGACACCTTGCCGAGAGTGGTTTCATTCATACCGTATTGTTTCGGGTTATGTGCGCTTGGGTGATGACAGCTCTCTTGATATTGTGGGCATTGTTGATGTTAGGCTGTAGTTTTCTTCTGGCAACAATTTTGTTATGCAGGATGTACGTCATGTACCTGCTTTGACACGCAGTCTCATGTCAGTTGGATAGCTTGATGACGCAGGATATCATGTATGTTTTGGAGACTCTGCATGGAAGATCACTCGTGGCAGACTTGTGATTACGAGAGGTGCCAAGGTTGGCAGTCTCTACCCCTTGATTGTATCAGCTTCTTCCCTTGATCATATTTTGTCTGTGAGTTCTATCCCACATGTATCTCTTTGGCATGCCCTTTGGGCCATATGTCTTTGAAGGGAATGTAAATGCTTTCTGGTTTGCAGTACTTACCGCCCCTTGATTATGCATGTTTTGATTCATGTGAGCATTGTCTTTATGGCAGGCAGAATAGGTCTATGCACAAGAAGTCTGGTAGGCCACGCACGAGTGAGCCCTTGGCATTGGTACATTCGGATGTCTATGGACCCATGCCTTGTCAATCTATGGGTGGTGCAAAGTACTTTGTTATGTTCATAGATGATTTTTCACGGAAATTTTGGGCTTATCCCATTAAGCTGAAATTCGATGTCTTGGCTGTGTTTCAGAGATGGCTTGCATTGGTTGAGAACCAGTCTAGGTATAGGCTAAAATGCCTAAGGACAGATAATGGGGGTGAGTATGTCTCACGTGCTTTTGAGCAGTTATGTGATGAGAGGGGTATTAAGCGTTAGTTGACCGCCCCCTACACTCCCCTCCCAGAATGGTTTGGCTGAGCGGATGAATAGAGCCATCCAAGAGCGTGTACACAGTATGCTTAGCCATGCAGGCCTACCACAGAGCTTTTGGGCTGAGGCAGTTAGTACAGTTGTGCATGTCATAAATAGATCACCCTCTAGTGGTTTGGATTTCCAGGTTGCAGAGGAGGTATGGACTGGAAAACCTCCCTCTTATGCGCATCTCCGTGTCTTTGGATGTGAGGCATTTTGCCATGTGCCCAGGGACAAGAGAAGTAAGCTGGATCCCAAGATTGTCAAATGCATTTTCCTTGGTTATGGGGATGCAGGCGAGATGGGTTATCATCTGTAGGATCTGCAGGTGCGGAAAGTCATCCGTAGTCATGATGTAGTCTTCCATGAAGACAAAATGCATAGGCAGCCTGAGAGAGTTATTAAGATCCGCAAGGTCATATTTCAGGAGGAGTCGAGAGCTCCCGCACAGCCAGTTGGATAGCCTACAGTTGCAGCAGATGCCCATGGTCAGGGTCTTGGATAGGCAGCTGGGCAGGCAGCAGAGCTTGTCGTGACGGTCTACTAGAGACAGATGTCCACCTGATAGATTTCAGCCCTCGATGCATTATGTCTTGGTTATAGATATAGGAGAGCCTTTCACCTATGATGAGGCTATGCCCAGGGGTGACAGTCACTCCTGGGAGAGGGCTATGCAGTCTGAGATAGACTCCCTGCATAAGAATGACACTTGGGATTTGATTTCCTTGCCTACGAGCAAGAAGGCTTTGCCATGCAAGTGGGTGTACAAGCTAAAAAGTACCCCTAGACACCCCAAGCCGGGATACAAGGCTAGATTGGTAGCAAAGTGTTTTAAGCAGGAGCATGGTGTGGACTTTGACGAGGTCTTTTCTCCTATGGTTAAGATGACCACCCTGCGCTATCTTGGCTTTGGTTGCTCAGCTTGACTTGGATTTATACCAGATGGATGTCAAGACGGCTTTCTTACATGGGGACTTGCATGATGAGATTTATATGGAGCAGCCTAAGGGCTTTGTAGAACCTGGCAGGCAGCACCTAGTATGCAAATTGAAGAAAAGTCTTTATGGCTTGAAACAGGCACCTAGGGAGTGGTATCATAAGTTTGATGCCTTTATGCAGTCACAGGGCTACAGCCGGAGTGCTATGGATCTGTGTCTTTACACGAAGAAAGCCCGTGATGGTTCTTTATTGATTTTCGTACTCTATGTGGATGATATGCTGATAGCAAAGAAAGCTCATGATGAGCTAGATGCTCTTAAGGCTCAGCTCAAGAAGAGCTTTGAGATTAAAGATCTGGGACAACCTGCTCACATACTTAGTATGCGCATTAGACGCGGCAGGCATCAGGGACTCCTCTACTTGTCACAGAGGGAGTACATTCATAAAGTCCTTGAGCGCTTCCGCATGCAGGACGTAAAGCCTATTGGTTGTCCATTGCCTTCTTATGTGAAGGTATCACAGGCTGATTGTCCGCAGATAGATGAGTAGAGGGCCGAGATGGCCGAGATTCCCTATGCATCCACAGTGGGCAGTCTTATATATGCCATGATAGCCACTCGTCCAGATATTGCCTTTGTAGTTGGTGTTGTGGCATGCTATATGGCTACACCTGGCAAGAAGCATTGGGATGCCGTGAAGGGTATCATGAGGTACCTGAAGGGCACTGCACATATGTGCATATGCTATGGCAGCCAGGATATAGGAGTCGTGGGGTACACTGACTCTGATTATGCAGGACATGCAAATAGTAGGAAGTCCACTTCCGGCTATGTATTTACTTATGTTGGAGGTGCTGTTTCTTGGATGTCCAGGGTGCAGAAATGCACGGCCCTTTCTACTACAAAGGCCGAGTATGTTGCAGCCACTGAGGCTTGCAAGGAGGCCATTTGGTTGGGTCGTTTAATTGCTGACCTTGGTATTGATGCTATCCCTACACTGCATTCGGATTCTATGAGTGTTATTCAGTTAGCCAAGAATCCGGTCTTCCATGCGAAGATGAAACACATTGAGGTGAGGTATCACTTCATACATGGGGTTGTTGAGGACAAGTTTGTTGATCTTGTCAAGATCTCGACTGACCAGAATCCTGCAGATCTGCTCAGAAAAGCCTCTCTACAGAGCGCTTTGCCTTCCTCAGGAGGTTGATGGGCGTGGGATGAGATGACGTCTTTCCTCATCCTATTGTACATGTGTACATGTTGTACTGTCTTTTTTTCTTTTCTTTTCACTCCTCACTGGGGCAGATTTGCCTTTAAGTGGGAGGTTGTTGGGGGTAAAGGCGCCTTTGCCTAGCCGCCCGTGTATTATTACACTGACAGTCACCGCCACTGCACACTGCAGGTGGCGGACGCCCATCACTGTCACTTTATTCTTTATTCTTTTAGTGATAGTTTGAATAAAGGAAGGCCCGGTCACACATTGTGAATGTTGGAGTTCCCATTTCAAGTCTCTCCCTTTCTTGCTCTTGCTCTCCCGCCATAGCTCTTGAGTCCAACCTTCGATCCGTCACTCCCTTTCAAAGAGATGAGCACAAGGGTACATGGAGGACCAAAGGGTCAAAGGATTGATGATCACTATGAATGGACTCACTAAGGTGTCTAAATATATAATCCATAGGTCTACCTAAACATACTAACATGGTGCTAAAACGAGCAATTCTCTTAAATGGCTAGGAGTTTAACTAGATTTCTTATTTTATGTGTTTACAAGAAGCTATGGTGACCATATATGGATAACACATCAATAGTTACGGTGCTCAAGAAGAATCACAAGATCCAAATGCATGTCAATTATTAAAAAATCCTCATGCTACCAGGAGGGACCTACCAACTATTGTATATCAAGCCTATGTAACTATGCATGGTAGACAAGGAAGTTTATAGCTTCCCTCATGCTACAAGAGGGACCTACCAAGCCCAACTGTTGTATATCAAGCCTATGTAACTATGCATGACAAACAATGAAGGTTATAACTTCCTTCATGAATTTTCAACTTATAATTAAGTACAAGTCTATTTAGACAACAGGCACAACACTACCTTTTCCATAGAATGGGAAGTGTTTGTCTACATTATCATGACATTTAGCTTGACCAATGCTTCATCAACCTTTTGGAGATTAATATGTTAACCTTAAAGGACATGTACAATAATTTTCCTAAAGTATTCATCAATGACCTTTTTGTTAAGCCTGATTGGATAAAGCACTTAGATAAATCGAGCCAAGTTTTTGATAGATGTAGACACTATCATCTCTCTCTAAAACCCTTGAAACATTGACTGTGGGTCAAACATCCTAGACCATGTTTTTTCATCCACACAAGATATTATAGGAGGTTTATTTTGAAGATTATTATTAATCTTTTACCACCAATAAACAAAAAGGGATTTCAATGCTTTCTCATCCACATGGGATATTATACAAGGTTTTCTTTGAAGATTATTATTAATCTTTTACCACCAATAAACAAAAAGGGATTTCAATGCTTTCTCATCCACATGGAATATTATAAGAGGTTTGTTTTGAATGACACCACCATTAGACCTCTATACAAATTATTCATTATTTTCAAGTTGATGAGGCATGCTAGTGTACTTTGAAAAGTCTTTAACAATCACTCCAAACCTACCATCCTATTTGTCTCATTGATATTCCAAACATGTTCATGCATCTAAGGTTGCTATTGGATCAATGTTATGCCAACCTAGAGAGCATACACATGCATCCTAGTGAGCTCCATAAGCAAAGAGCTTGGTGAGAGAGGGAAGCAATCGTGGGATGTGAGGTAGAAGCTATGGAGTGCAAGAGGGTTGTGAGAGAGAAAGAGAGAGAGGGAGAGAGGGAGGGAGAGACACAAAAGAGTCATGTGGGTACAAAATGAATGGCATTCTTATTCTTTGTTATCTTCACTTATATATGATTGTATAGTGTGTACTTATAGAATAGGTGCAAACATGGCTATACAGCATTAACCTTTACCCCAATAGCCTCCCACTTAAAGAGCAATGCATCTTTGTTGGAGTATAAGAAGAAAGTGAAGATATTTTCCAATGCCCATCAGTATTCTGTACTATGCAAAGAAGGTAAACTCTTTGTGAGAAGATCCATAGGGTTATCATCTATATAGATCTTGATAAACTCAATGCACTTGTCCTTAGGAACCTCCCTAATGAAGTGACACTCCACCTCAATGTGCTTTGTATCTATATGAAAGACAAGGTTCTGTGCCAACTAAATGCACTTAAGTATCATAGTACAATGTAGGCACCTCTTCTGTAATACCCAAGTCTCCCACTAGACAAGTGATCCATATAGCTTCCTTGCAAGCCTAAGTAGCTACAATATATTCTACCTTAGTGGTAGATAAAGTAGTATATGGCTATAATCGTGAGACCCAAGTAATTGCATCAAATATGAAAGTGGATATAAAATATATAGTAGTTCTAGTATTATATGATACTCTTTACTACCTCCCCCAATGCTCCTTGCCAAAGTTTGCCATATACTTGCTAACAACTCCCACTACATAGGCAATGGTGTATAGCAACCATAGCATACATCAAGTTGCCAGTTGTGGATGCATAAGGAACCTTAGCTATTTTAGCCTCCTTCTCATGTGACTTGGGACTATTCTGTTGGCTAAGTTTCAAATATGAAGGCAATGGAACACTAATAGCCTTTGCCCTCTCCATACTAAAACACTCCAATACCTTTCCAATGTATTCATCCTAACACAAATAGAATATCTTTTTGTCTCGATCTCGCATATTACATCTACCATGTATGTAACTAGCATTCCCCAAGTTCCTCATGTCAAAGGTTTCATGCAACCTTTTCTTTAAAGCATCCCCATCCATAATGGACTTTCCAGCAATCAGCATATGTCATTCACATAAAGAATCAAGATCATAAGGCTACCATTCCTAGCCTTCCTAATATATAGGCTATAATAAGTCTCACTCCTAGTGTACACTTAAGACCATATGATACAATTTCCTAGGAGCTTATTTCAAACCATATAAGCTATTATGCATCTTACACACCAACTAGTCCTTACCTTCCACAACAAACCCCTTAGGCTACTACATGTAAATATCCTTATGCAAGTCCCCATGCAAGAAAGTGGTCTTTACATCCATCTAAACCAACTCCATATCCTCTCTTGCGACCAAAGCAAAGATTGTAGAAGGGTGGTCATCTTGACAACTAGTGACAAGATCTCATGAAAGTCAATCCCCTTCTCATGCTTGAATCCTTTGGCCACCAATCTTGCCTTGTACTTAAACAATGCATCAGATAAAGATACCTTCATCTTATAGACCCTCTTTTGGCCACCAATCTTGCCTTGTACTTAGACAATGCATTAGATGAAGATACCTTTAGCTTATAGACCCACTTACATGGTAGTATATAGTTGCCCTTAGGCAAAGGAACTAACTCCCAAGTAGCATTTTTTACCAAGGTATTCATCTTTGACTGTATAGCTCTCTTCCACTAATGATTGTCATCCATGGTCATAACATCAACATAACAAGAATGCTCACAACAATCCATGACTATGACATAGTCTAGAGATGGACTATATGTATCTAGTAGTTTAGAAACCCTCATAAACGTGCATAAAATGGCTCAATAGGAGCCTCTAGCTATCCCAACTATCTATCATGTAAGACATAATGCTATCAACCATCCCATGGCACTCCCATCTCAACATTAGCAACTTGCCAAGCCTTGTATCATGTGGAATAGGTTGCACAATATCTTCATATGCTAGCTATCCACCTCCTAAAATACTATCTTACAAATCTCTACCAATTTGATAGGTTGCTTATGCATCTTATCTTCATTAAAGATAGCATCATGGCTACGTACTACCCTTCTAGATTCAAGATCCCACAAGCAATAGCTCAATTTATCTAACCCTCCATAGCCAACAAATACACATTTCTTAAACTTGGAATTATTATTCCACTCCTCTCTAGCTTTATGCATAAATGCTTTATAGCCAAAGACATGTAAATGACCATAACTAGGTCTCTTGCCAAATCCTAACTCCTCTAGTAACTTTCCATCCAATTACTTACTTTTTAGGAGACATGATCATCAAATGCATTGTTGTCTATAACAGCTTCAACCCAAAATCCATTAGTAAGACTAGCATTAGAGAGCATACTACAAATCCTTTTCTGAATGGTCATGCTCATCTTCTTAGCCATATCATTTTGAGCAAGATTCTAAGAAGCTATCAACTCTCTCTCGATATCACAACTTACACAAAATTTCATAAAGGCATGTAAGCCGTACTCTCCACCATTATCAATCCTCAAGCACTTAAGCTTCTTGCTTGATTGATTCTCTACAAATGCCGAGAACTTTTGAAATGCATTCAACACATCACTCTTCTTGTGAAGAGGATAAGCACAAACCTTCCTTATGGCATCATCCATAAAAGAAAGAAGATATAATGCTCCACCCAATGAAACCATGGGCATTGGGCCACAAAATCACTATGGATCAAATCAAGACATTCTGATCTTTCCCCCCTAATGTGGCATTTTAGTTTACTTCCAAAATAGACAATACTCACAACTACCAAGATCTAAAACTTTTAAATAATAAAAATAACTCAAAAAGCATAAAGCCTTTATTCCATTGACTAACATATGCCTCAATTGGTGATGCCATTAAAAAAACTTATGGTTGTTCAATGACTACTTCAAGATGGGTTTAACACCAAAAATATGCAAAGGATACAAAGTACTAAATTTTGGTCCTTTGGCTACAATAAGAGATACCTTGCAAATCTTCCACACATGATCACCAAAGATCACTCTATAACTATAATCATCAAGTTGTCGTACATTGGCCAAACTTTTTATCGAGTTTGCAACATGTCATACATTCCACAATAAAAGAAAAATCATTTGGCGGTAACAAGTGCATATCCCCAACTCACTCCCTATGCGGGGTAACATGAAACAATGATCCAAAATCCAAAAGCCAATTCTAAAACATGCTATTACCCATGGCAACCAAGAATGCATCAACCAAAGAGGATATGTATAAAACATCACCATCATTACTACTGCATGTATTAATCTTCGCCTTGCTTTTCTCTTCCTTTTTATCATCCTCATTTTTCTTTTTGCCCTTTCGCTTGTTCTTCCACTTGTAGCAATTCTTTTTTGTGTTGCTTCTTACTATTAAAGAAGCATTCTACATCTTTTTTATTGTGTGGCTAGCTCCTTGACCTACCTCTCTCACAAGAGTTGGCTACTTACACAAATGTGATCATATGGGCAAAGATTGCCCACAATGAGGTGTGATCATATGGGCAAGATGGCCCACAATGACAAGTGTGATCATATAGTGCCAAAGATGGTTAATACAGCAAGATTATTAGGAACTATATGCTAGGACAAGTAGCCAATCCATCCATGAATCAAATTTAGATAAGTTTTGAATACCAAAATACTCAATGTCACTTATGGATAGGTGGACATTTCCAACTACAATATAATGGGATATTGAGATCAAAGAGTCAAGCTTGTGTCTCTAAGACTATGATTGAGAGAATGCATCCCATGCTCACATATTCTTTACTTGAATAAAACTAATGGATCAAAGCTTTATCCATTGTAGAGCCTAATGATTTGCTATCGTAAATCCTCTTTAGTAATTATCTTCTACAATCACTTTTGTACTTGGTCTCTCTATTTATTTTCATTAAGCCTCAACATTTTCTAACAATGTAACTTTGCCAAATAAGGTACCATGGTGCCCCTTAAGGGTGAAAGCTTTGCCTCCACTCTTATATTAGCATGCCCTTGTGGCTACATCATCTTGTTTTCTTGGAGATAAATCAAAAAATTTCAAATAAAAGTTTACTAAATAATGATTTTATTGTGACGTGCATTGTTTCAACAATCACCCCTATGCATGCCATCTTGATAGCTCTCTCTCTCTCTCTCTCTCTCTCTCTCTCTCTCTCTCTCTCTCTCTCTCTCCCCACAATGTACTATGAGATTAAAGGATGCTTCCATTAATTTGTTCTGAGAGAAATTCAAACCATTAAGATGATAAACTTTCCAAGTCAATTTTTCCTTGGACCCTTCATTTTGGAGCTACATTGCTATAGAGTCCACCTCTATAGTCTTGAGAGAGGTACCTTTGAGCTCCATGGCAATGCACACTTATTGACTTTTCTAGAGCTATACCTACAGCTATACTTTAGAGCATATCCTAGATGGACTCACTGTTCTAGCACAAGGAGACACCTTAAACAAAGTTGTCAACCAATGCAAAGCATGCCTCCCATGAGCTGCAAATCCACATTCTCGTTGGATGCACCATCAAAGGATACAAGAAACATTAGCATGTCATCAAGTAATTCTACCTCGATGCTTTAACTATCCATGTTGCATAGACCCATGAGATAAGACGCAACTCTAGTGTAAGAGACGAGGGAGTCAGAGCAAAACAAGTGCATAAAAGTGCCTAAACATGCTTAAAGAAGTAACATGAACAACCAACTCTCCTTTGACATAGACAGCGAAATACTCTTTTAGAAGCAACTCTATAATTGTTGGTTTCGTAGGCTAGTAGTAGGATAGAAGATGCGGTCAACCTCTTTTTTAGGTGGTATGAGTTGTTTTTTATCATCGCATAACTCATATAATTAGCTTTTCTAACTTTGAAATACTTTGTAATCCCTTCTCTTCTCCCTATAGCTGATGAACTATAAAGGTGAGATGTAGATGTCCTTTCAACTAGGATATTGGAATCTGGTACAATGAAACCAAGTTAACAAAAATCAAATTTAAAGGTTTACACGTGGACTAAAACTCTCAGTATGCATTATCAAAAACATTGGCAATGTTTCATCATACCAAGCCCACAGCAATGTTTAAAAAGTACTCAATTTGTTTGATGTTTTAATGTTAACATCCAATAATGCTCAATTGAAGCATAGAACGGAAAAACTCTGAAGGATTGGGGTAACATGCTTCAAGTATGCTGTGTTTGATATAATGCTCTCCGGATTAATCATAAGTTTGACATATTCTAGTGATGAAGGGCGTGTGCTCTTAATACTCTTCCTCATCTTATACCTACAAGCTCTGAAACTCTAATTTTAGTACATTTGCTACTCAGGAGAGAAAACAGTTGACCTTCGGTTAGCTTTTGGCTTTTAAGCTGAGTGATTTTTGATATACATGAGCAAATACTACCACCTGCAAATTCAAGATCATCCACACCTTAACTGGATAGATAAAACCAAACACCATGCTCATAACTCATTTTTCTAAACACTCTTCAACTGGTTCTCCAAATACGCTCCACTTCGATAACATTTTGGCTGACCACTTTTTAAACACAAGCTTTCATTCCTTTAAATACAATTACAAGTCATCTCACTCTTCCTTCAGACTGTTTAACACTTTCCAGGCCAAAATCCAGAGTTCAGTAAAATTTAAAAAAAATCCGGCACTAACATAGCCATCAACTCTCATATCTATCACACTTCCATAATCTTTATGCTGTAGGTAGGCCCAAAAACAAAGTTACAACTAAACACTTTCCTAGTGCCATTACTTCATATTAGCGTAAGAGACCTTGATACATCTCGTGCGTCCATGCGTCCAATACTGTTCTTATATCGTACCAAGATGGAAAATCGTGAGGCACATTGAAGGTCATTGCTCCAGCATTCATTTAGACCCCTTCCCTGGCCTACTGTCCAGGCTAGACAAAAGTTGCTGGAGCGCAACTGACAAAGTAGGCCATTGGATTTCCATACCACCTTGTGAAATCACAGGTAGGCGAGTCACCTTAATGGTCACATGTCGACTCTTATATGTGACCATCAACTTAACATCAACACGGGCTTATCTGCACATTCTCACCAACTGTAAGGTCACTCATCCTTACTGGGAATACCACCACTAAAAGTACAACTCATAACCCATTATCATCATTCAACAGTATCAAGGTGTTCTGCATCAACTGTAGACCCAAACTCTTGCATGCACCAGTAACATCAGTTTCAGGGAAAGACCCCATTAGACAGCCACTTATACAGCCTCACCTCTCAAACTTTACAGTTCAAAACATGAAATCAATCGAACATTTGAAGATGCTTTAGTCTCCCACTGTCATGACAATTGCTCTAGTCAATGATCTAACCAATAAGCATCTTATTCTTGAACCTTTCAATGCCAAATACAAACAGCCTACACCTAAGGAATAGGTAACCACGGCCTATGCAGAATGAAAGCTATAATGGAGCAACCTCAGGCTGCAACAGCTTGTTGACCACTTCCTTGTTTCTGAGGTGGAGCTGGAGCCGCTTCTGGTGCAGCTGGCTTAGATTCTGCACCCTCTTTAGCAGGTGGAGGTGGTGGAGGTGCTTTCATATGGGCTGGGGGATTGTGTTTCAGCTTTACCAAAACCTGCCGCATGCGTGTCATATCGGTAGCTTTACCTGGTTTAGGCCCGTGATTGATCACGACAGTAGGTTTCTTCTTATCCTTGTTTCCTCGAGATTTCAATTCCATTGAAGGTAGCTCATTCGGGATCAACTCAGCAACGGCCTTCCAATAATGCTTGTCAGCATTAGCATGAAACTTCTCCTGATTTTCCAGAAAAACCTGCACACATGCATGAAATTACAGAAGCTATGTAAATGATTAGAATTGCACACAAAAAATTGACGGATTATTCATAATTGTCCAGAAGGATTATGCACTTCAAGGACAAACCAATTGTAAGCTCTATCAAGAGAATTCACACCATTCCAGAACTAATATAGAGAAAGCTCATTGCAAGTTCCCCACTGCATAGTTTTAACTCTTGCTATTAGACATGAAGCCTCAATGTCGGCTACCAATTTCATCATTTTGGTTACTTATTCCAAGTCAGCCAACTTTAAGCAGCCCAAATAGTGCAGCAGTCGGCCAGAAATCAGGCTGTCCAGATGAATAAATGTCTACCTAACAGCCACAGATGGCAGCCTACTAAATGCCCAATACAGCCAATAAATTCCATGAAATGCCTAATACTAAGATCAAGTCATAAAAGTACAATTAGATATACAATCATGGGAAACAACAAGCTGTTAAGCTTTTAAAAAAGGTGCATTACACCTTAAACCTTAATAAGCCCAATAAAACAGCCTTAGAACTCAAAATAATTAAAGTTTCTGTGTCCCACAAGCAAACACCCAAACTTCAGGAGGATCCACATCTATAAAGAGGAAGCTGCCCAGCCACTTGCTCCATCCCTTGTTTGGCAGGTTATCCCAATCTATCCCCAGTTCATCACCTGGCTGCCAGCTGCTGCTCCTGTTACTGCCACTCATTCCTCGTCATCTCTAGCTGCTGCCATGATCATCCAAAGGCTGCCCACACCTGTGTTTGGTTCCAACTGCTATAACCATCACTCCAGTCCTCTATTCAACTGCTGCAGCCCCTGTTCAAGTGTTCCCAACTGCTGCCCTGATCATTAGAACTTGGTGGCCTGTTATGTTTCCATCCCTACAGGCAGCCTTGCTGCTGCTTGTCATCTGGAGCACTTTTCAGCATCGGCCTGATCTGTGTGTTTCTCCATCTGCGACAGGTCATCTTTGCATTTTCAGCACTTTTCTTCATCAGCCTCTCCTCCAACTGGTGGTTACCACACTTGGCATTTATCTCCACTTGATGATGCACATCAAAACCTCCCTCATACCATTCCCATGAGAACCATCGCCTGTTGGACAGCTCTCCCCTTGAGAATTCTGTACATTTTCATTCATTGTTCAATTAACTTCATTTTGCATTTTGGCGTTTTTTGCAAGTGTGTGTTTTTGCGTTGGTGTTCAAGTTCATTGTATAACGTGTTGCAGTTGTGGTCGCACCCACTGTGTTTTCTTTTGCAAACCCTAGCATATCTCCACATGGAATCGGAGCCAGTGCTCTTCTAAAGAATATATTATGGCTATCATGGATTTGCGTGGTTTGTTCTTGATTACACTATACGTCCTTTGTTGATTCACAATGACTCAAACCACTCCATCTTCTCATGTTCTATGAGGTTATTCGTTCAATTGAGGCATTATGATCTTGATTTGGAGGACAACACTCCATCTAGAGCATCTCAGTTTTGGAGCACTCTGCTAATGAGACTATCACCTCTCAGTTGAGGAAAAAGTACACGCTTGAGAGACAACCAAAAGTTCAAGCTTCACAATCAAACCCAATGGCAAGTTCCTGCAATCCATTATTGTGTGATCCCTGATCCCGATTATGTCTATGTTGTTCCTTCAATTATGTAGCAACCAACTGTGAATCACCACAAAGATTTAGATCGGTACCAATATGGATTAGATGAAAAGTCTATGATCACAAATGTTCCATAATCTTTTATCTTCTATTTCGTTTGGTACTTACATTCACCCTCACATCTCTCGGCCTTCCCTCCCACTTTAACTTCACATTTACACCCCTTTACATTAAAGCTATTGTGAGAGTGCACAATAGAAGAGAAACGCGAACACAGAGAGAAATAGTGAGAGAGAGAGAGAGTGCAAAAGATGAAGAAAGAATACAGCACTGACTAAAGAAGAATATTGATTTAAAGGGAATGGACTATTGATGACGATAGCAACACCAAGCACAGAGTGTCAAAATGTGCACCTCCACATGACTGAATGAAGATTAGAGAGAGAGTATGTCTACCAAGTGGGGAGGTTAGCTATAAATAGCCATCAATGCCAAAAATTGGCCAACCTACACCAGTAGGTACAAAAAATGCTGACCAACCAGCATTTAATGCTGGTCTCACTAGAAAAATGCCAAAAAAATACCAAGAGGCCACAAAAAATCCTGAATGGCAAAGACAATGTCCAACAAGTGGAGGTAAACCGAGAAAAGTAAAAACTAACCTAGAAATGCACACAAGAACCCAACAATCGAAGAAAATGCACCTAAAACTGCCAGAGCTCCTATGTCTTTGTCGGACTTTGACAAAAGCTCACAATCAAGAGATGAAAGATTGATATGACTAACATAGGCAAGCTAACAACCCCTCTTAAATCTTGGGAGTGTCTAACGACCTAACAACCTCATGTGATGAAGCATAGAAACCTAGGGTAAAGGCTTCATGAAGAGATCCGTTGCATTGTCCGCTATGGGACAGTAGGCCACTGCTAACTCGGAATCCATGCTTGCTCTCAATATAGTGATACTTAACCTCAATGTGCTCTGTGCATGCATGAAACACAAGGTTCTTCGCGAGAGCTAGTGCACTATGATTGTCCACACGCAGTTTTATAGACCAAGCAAGGAAAGGCCAATCTCTGCCAACATGCAACAAAGCCAAACCGCCTCCATAGCTGTAAAACATAAAGCACAATACTCTGCCTCTGCAAAAGAAGGGCCACAATAGGCTACTTCTTATTGCTTAGATAGCACCTAATCCAAAGGAAAAGGCATAACCTGTAACGGACAGTCTCGAATCCACATCACTTGCCTAGTCAGAGTCACTCCAACCAAAGAAGGTAACCCCCTCTCCATACATGATCCAATAGGATGGACTCTGGAGTCCCTTGTAAAATAATGAAGAATGCACAAGGCCACTCTCCCATGATCCTAAGTGGGGATCTTTATGAAAGAAGACAACAAAGCTTCAACAAAAGAGATATTCAACAGAGTATGAAGAAGCCAAACGAGGAAGCCAACAAGATATCTATAATGAGTGGTATCTGTAAGGGGATCTCCTACTACCAAAATCTTGTAACTCTGGATCCATGGGGCATGAAATAGGCCAACAATCAACCATACCAAACTTTAAGAGTAACTCAAGGATATACCTTTGCTCAAAAATAAAAATGGCCTCTATCATCTAATAGATCTCCAATCCAAGGAAAAAGTGTAGGATCTCGAGATCCATCATGTCAAACTCCTATCCCAAAATCTCCCAAGTCCGATCAACCTCTTGAATATAGCTCCCTATGATGATAAGATCATCCACATACCACATGATCAAGACACATCTATAACCCTTAACCTTGTTGTATAGGTTGGGATCGTGAGTTGATCAATGGAAGCCACTCTATAGAAAGAATCAACTAATCCTCTAGTATCAAGCTCTAAGAGCTTGCTTCAAGCCATAAAGAACCTTCCACAATCTGTTAACATGGTCCTCCTTCCCCTGCACAAAAAAACCTAGAGGTTGTGAAACATAAATCTCCTCCTAAAGGACGCCATTCAAGAACGCAGACTTGAAGTCCATCTAATATATAGGCCAGTGGTGGTGGGCTGCAAGAGCTAAGATAGCTCGAATAGTAGACATTCGAGTCGTAGATGCAAAAGTCTCAAAATAGTCCAATCCTACCCTCTAAGTAAAACCCTTGGCAACTAGACGTGGAACCAACTCCCAAGTTTGATTTCACTTGTTGGAATTGAGTACCTCCTACATAGCTTGACATCAAATATCCTCTACAAATGAAACCAACCTTCCTTCCGTGGATGGGTGACAATGCCCCAACCACAACCTAGTTACAGCAACAGCATTTATTACAAAATTGAGAAATGCAAATTAACTTACAATCTTGGACAATGGACACCCTATTGTCCCCAAAACTGACACCCCTTTCGGTATTTCTTTAACTTAATTGAAGAAGAAGTTGATGTACAATGAGAAGCTTCCAATCCCTTTTGGTATTCCAACTCCCCTTGCTGTCCAAAATGACCAACAAGTCTTCAATCTGATTTGCCCCTTCATTCAAGCAGTCAATTGGCCTTCACCACTTTGATGGAGATCGAAAATGCCCCAAATTCATTGATTTACTGGTCCCTCAACTTGAATTTGACTCAAAACAACTTCAGTCCTGTTGAATCCAGTCTTGGAGCTTCCAATTTTTGGCTCACTTCCCAAAGCTGCTACTAAACCCTAATTTCTGCTGCAGATTAGGGTTTACAATAGAGAAATCTGAAATGTCTCAAGCTCTATCTTAATGCTGTAATCTTCGGAGCAAGGCTATAGAAAGTCTAGGAGGTAAGAGAGAATGCTAAGGAGAGAGAAATTTCAAGCTTTCTTTGCGAAGAACCAAAGAAAATCAATCATTTACTATTGCTACCTTGTCTCAACAGTCTATAGATATTGTCACTTGATGTTGATTGGTCTTCTCTTGCCCTTGGCTGCCTCAAAAAGTCCTCCAATGGCTACAAATCAAACAAATAGCACCTCTCTCTTGTAAGGTAAATGCACTAAAAATGCCTCTCTCCAACCTCTGAAGACGTTTTCCAATCTTGCATGGGCATTTTTGACAAGTTGCAGCCTTCTTACATGGTTTTTCCAACATTGTTCAACTTATCAAATTAATTTTCAAACTATTAATTCTGAAAAATTAATTTAATAATTATTCTAGTGCTCAAAAAATTTATTTCACTAGCCAATACTTAAAGTGGCCATGTCAATTTATCTTCCAAGTATCCTTGAGCAATTATTGATCCTTGGACATGCATTAATTAATTAATTAATGCCCAGTCTCTAATGTCGCCATTAACATTAATGGCCAATAAATTGGTCCAGGCCCAAATCTGATACTGGATACCACCTCGTACCTATCACACACAACTTATTATAACTTTAGCCTTTGACACCCACTACATCCTCGGGGTCCTTGGCTTGTTACCATGAAATAACTACCATGTGCATCACATGTGCTAAACAACCTTACACCTTTGATTCATAACTTAATCAAATGTTATCGGAAAGATTAAAGCATTTCAAAATTTCACATCCCATTAACAAGCAAGAGTCTCCTCAATCGTAGTGGACTCTCTATCATGAAGAATTTGTGACGTAAAAGCATAGTTTACACAAAGTGAACTATCCCACCGAGCCGTATTAGCAGAGTATTTGTCAGCTCGTGTGAGTCTGAGCTTGATCTGGGCTGGGCATTTTTATTAGGTATTTTAGGTTTTTTCTGGTGTGGCATTTTATGCCAGTGGAGCATTTTTATGCACCAGTCGGCCAGCATTAATGCTGTCCGACCAGCATTATTGCTCCCCACTTTTTCAGCCTATTTATACTCAGTGCTCCTCCTCAGTCAGTATCATCATCATCATCATCTTCACCATCTGCAGACTCTGTGGAGAGAGGAGCCAGTGCCAGTGCCCACGCAGCCAGTGACTCATTGTTGTATGCGACTGTCTCGTGTTCAGATATATGGATTCCATTTCCCGTGCATACATCTGAGTTCTCATCTGTATCGTGTTCTTTCTTTTCTTTTTGTCTCGTGTTTCAACAGTTTATTTCAGCACATGTTTATGCTTCCACCGCTGCTCCACTTCTGACATGGTATCAGTTTTTAGGATTTGTGTTTCTCCTGTGTTTTATTGCTGATTTCAAGACTGTTTTCCCCTTTTCTGCTCAAGCGGCTGCTGCTCCATACAGGCGACCTGTTTGACCTGCGTTTTCTGCAGTTTTGCCATCGCCTGCTGCCTACGCACCCTCTACTGCCTGCGTTTTTTATCTGCAACTGCTGGCGACAGTTTTCTACCTATATAGCCTGCATTTTGCTAATTCCGCATCTCTCGTGGCTGGGTGACTGTTAATTCAAGCCGTTTTTGCTGTTTTTGGCAGTTTTTGACTGATTTTTTGACTTTCTGCAGCAGATTTTGTCTTCTATTGATTAGATTTTGGGTTATATTGCATGTGAACTCTCATTTTCTGCCGTCTGTGCTTGTGTTTTGGCCGTGTTTCCTCTCTACATTCCATCTCTTCTCTACTTCTCTTCTTATCCTCTCCATATGGCTCCTCCGTGCACTTCCACTGATGATAAGTTACATGGACCTGATTATCTCACATGGAGTGCCATCATGAAAGCTTGGTTTGTGCAGAAGCGATTATGGTACATCGTCTGTGAAGCTACTCCTCGTCCTCTCCGTCCTTTTCCTCTTCCTGAAGACTTTGATGAGGACAACCATGAGGAAGCAGTGCTCACATGGGACTCGGACGATGCCCGTGCTTACTCGGCGTTCCTTCGGTGTATTTCTAAAGCGGTCTTACTGGCGATTACCTCCTATAGGACATCTCCTGAAGTATGGCAGAAGTTGCAGCAGATGTACGAGGCACCTTCCACCATGCGGGCCGTCACACTTTATGGCCAGCTCCAACAGATGAAGTTTGAGCTGAAAGATACTATTCAGTCTTTTCTTCTTCGTGTTACGCAGATACAGGACCAGCTTCGGCACATGCAATCTGCTCTTCCCGAGGCACATCTCGTCGGGACGGTCCTCTACAAGCTCCCCCCGGAGTTTAATGGAGTGGCCAATGCTTTGCGGGTGCAGACATCATCGACTCCTATCAGTTTTACACATATGACCTCGATGCTTCTTGAGCATGAGACATCCTTGAGATTACAGGGGCGCTTCCGGCACATTATGGAGATGAGGCTTATGTAGCTTTAGAGAGGGGTGACGGGAAGAAGAAGTCGAAGGCCCAGTGTTACCACTGTGGCAAGAAGGGCCATTTGCGGAAGGACTGCAAGACGTTAGCGGCTTCCAGGAAGAAGGAACTGAAGAAGAAGCGGGATGTTGACTCTACCGATGAGTTCTCTCCTTCATCAAACTCTGACTCAGATCCTCCGACCAAGGTGAAGTCCAAGGCGCGGAAGGGATCCTCTTCTTCGGATCGCGGGAAGGGCTTGGTGGCCCCTTCCTCAGCTGCTTTCTAGTGGTGGTGATGAGGTCATCCCTCACGACTCTCTTGTGCCAGAGAGGGAGTGTGAGCGGGTGTTCAGATGGGGCAGCCACACCTCATCTATACTTTTATACAGGTGCACAGGTTCCAGAGAGAGACGTCCCTGACCCATCGACTTCAGTCTGGCGGAATCAAATCCTGGAGCTGGGATTGACATCCAGGTTCATGATGAGCTGGTTATCTGACCGAGAGCAGGAGGCTTTCGTCTGGAGCTCACATGAGGGGACACTTTGGCGGTCTGGCCAAAGGTGGGGAATCCATGGTCACATGTTCAGTGGCATTTTTGACAGGATGGTCTTGTATGCTACTGCGAGACATTGGTGATGGACACAGAGACATGCTATGATCTTCTCTATTTTCAGGTGTTTGGTACCATCGACATCGACATCAAGTTCTCTCCGAGGCACCTTGGTGATGGCTTGATCACCCACTGCTTGGGTATCCATGGTTCTACTTGGTGGTTCTATGTTGTATAGTTTCTAATCCCTTTTCATTGTACTATTGTATTGTATCAGATCACTCATGATCTGAGAGAGGGTGTTAGCAGAGTATTTGTCAGCTCATGTGTGAGTCTGAGCTTGATCTGGGCTGGGCATTTTTATTAGGTATTTTAGGTTTTTTCTGGTGTGGCATTTTATGCCAGTGGAGCATTTTTATGCACCAGTCGGCCAGCATTAATGATGTCTGACCAGCATTATTGCTCCCCACTTTTTCAGCCTATTTATTCTCAGTGCTCCTCCTCAGTCAGTATCATCATCATCATCATCTTCACCATCTGCAGACTCTGTGGAGAGAGGAGCTAGTGCCAGTGCCAGTGCCCACGCAACCAGTGACTCATTGTTGTATGCGACTGTCTCGTGTTCAGATATATGGATTCCATTTCCCGTGCATACATCTGAGTTCTCATCTGTATCGTGTTCTTTCTTTTCTTTTTGTCTCGTGTTTCAGCAGTTTATTTCAGCACATGTTTATGCTTCCACCGCTGCTCCACTTCTGACAAGCCGATCTGCATGGACTTGTTACTGTGCAAGAGACTAAGTAGCCTCCGATACTTGTAATACACTTGTCTATGGAAAGAACTCCCCATCACTAAGGGAAGGTAAATCCTCCTCATCTGAGAAGGCTCCCTCTTTGACAACTAAGCATCTCTAGAAGACTTCAAAGGGGAGACTGAAGGGTTGAGCATCCTTCCAAACCTTCTCCTTCGGCTTCAAATGGAGATACTTATGTCAATACTTCACCTCATGGATACTTAGACTTCTTCTCATCCTTCTTGTCCTTTTGCTTTTTTTCCTTGACCTTCTCCTTCCTTTTATTCTCCATCTATACCTGTTGTAAATGCCTTGGTGGAGCTAGAACTATTAGCCCCAACCTCTCTGAGTTGCTCGTCGTACTCCAAGACAATCGATGAAAACTCATTTCATAAGAGTGTCTTGCAAGTCCTCGATGTGACAAGACTTGTGTAGAAAACATCAAAACAAGGAGATGGAAACTGAGTCAAAAGAATCATAGCCATGTCTTCAAAGCATATCATCCGACCAAGAGAGACAAGCTCACCCCTCATGTCCTCCATCTTATTGATGTGCTCCTTCATGAAAGAGGAGTCATCAATATTGAGAATCCGTGACTTCTTCTCAAGGAAAATCTTATGGGCAAGCATCTTGTGCACATACAAAGACGCTAGCTTCTTCCATACTTCGGTTGCGGTCTTCAACCCGCAAACATGCACAAGAACAAAATCTTGCAAACTTGTAAAGAGCACGCTAGCTTCTTTCACACTTTCACCGCGGTCTTAAACCTACAGACATGCACAAGCACAAGGACAAAATCCTACAAACTCATAAAGAGAAAGAATCACTGGCTCATGAGTCAAGCCAATCCTACAAGGCTACATGATCCATAGAAGTCCCATCTACGAGATCCTCCTTAGGACAAGAGATAGGACCAGAAACAAGCTCCCAAAGAACAAATGTGTCGAGTACACACTCCAACTTACACAACCACAACGAATAGTCTAAACCACCTAGTTTATCTACCTTGGGTAAGGAAGGTAAAGCAAGCGCCTGCACTAAAGGTATCATGGAAATCTTCACTTTAGATAGAGCATTTTGTGACAAATGAATAGAAAGGCGACATGTGCGAATGGGAGAATCCTATCACCAACGATAATTGTGCCTCTGCTAAGAAGAGTATCCGAAAAGAAGCTCCTCCTCTGAGTCATCAAAGCTCATGAACTAGTAAGACATCTTCAATCTTGCAATCACCCAAAAATCTGCATTTTGGACAACACAAAAGATAAGAAGCAATCAACTACAGTGAATGTAGATGTGGCGCTTCCACACAAGATGTTGATTGCCACTAAAGGATGTCGGCTGCACCAAGGGTGCTATCACTTGCAAAGAGTACGCAATTGTTTATCAAAAGTTGTCGCGTGGCCAAGAAAGCTACCGCTTCTTGCTGTTTGGGCAATAAATGCTGCCATCTAGCCCTATTAGCTAACGACTGGCTGCGAAGGATGGTCACTCTTGCTCGAAACCTCCAAAGATGGCTACATTTGCAACAAACTGTCAGAGAGAAGCAATGCGAAAGTGAATGACCATGGCAAAGAGTGAGCACAGACAGAAGAGAGAGAGGGAAAGAGACAGTGAAACGCAGAAAATTTGCAGTGAAGAATGTTGTATAAGGATGCAGAATTATACACAGGTGCAGAGAAAATATCTGCATATGTCTCCACCACGAGGACAAAGATCTCCGTCAGCCCCAAGTGCAGCCTCCGTCACCAACAAGCTGAAATCTATCAAATACACGTGTAGAAATCTGCTGAAAACTCAACCTTCTAAAGACTGAAATGAATGCCTCAGAAATGACCTATAATAACTAGGTCGACTACATTAATGCAATAGACTGCAGTTGGACAGTCCAACTGCGGCCACGTGGTAGACTGCCACATGGCATTGCTGACGTGGCAAGAGATGACTCTCAACACCCCCTCTCAGAACTTGGACAAGGCAACAGACGAAGGGATCTGGAGTGTCAATGAAGCAAAGCCTAGGGAAGTGCCTTTGTAAACAAGTCTGCAAGATTGTCTTCAATCTTACAATATTCCACATCGATGGTCGCATCCAAAAGCTTCTCCCTGATAAAGTGATACTGGATCTCTATATGCTTCGTTTGGGCATGAAATACGGGATTTTGTGCCAAGGCAATGCAACTCTCATTGTCGCACCGCAAAATAGTAGGACGAGTCTAGGGGCAGCAAAGCTCCTCCAACAACCGTCGAAGCCACACGGTATCACATGCGGTAGAAGACGCAATCCGATACTCTGCCTCAGTCAAAGATAGAGCTACCCAGCACCCAAGGTAAAACAATAACTTGTAGTAGACCACCTTTGATCCACATCGCCAGCTCAATCCAAATCACTCCAACCTGCAAGAACAAGATCAGAAGCACCTGTACCTGCTGGATAGGAAATCCCGAGGTTCGAAGTCCCCCTCAAATACCAAAGTATCCTATGAGCAACCTGTCAATGCACTTGCCGAGGGATACTCATGAACCCAACCAAGAGACCTATAGCAAAACATAGATCAACCCGTGTGCCGAGGAGTCAAATCAATGATCCAATCAGCTGACAGTAGCGGATAGCATCCACCAAAGGAGAATCTGCGTGTGAAGTGGCCCTCCAATTCGGATCCATAGAAGTAGAAATGGAACGACAATTCTCCATCTCAAAAGTCACCAAGAGCTCTTGTACATACCTCTACTGAGAGATGAAAATCCCCCTCTGAGACTGATAAATCTTGTGGCCCAAAAAGAAATGGAGATGTCATCAATCCGTCATCTCGAACTTCTAATGTAGGGCTGCCTTCGTCTCTTCGACTTTCTAGATAAGATCACCTCTAACAATCAAGTCATCAACATACGAAACAAACAACACACGACAACCCTCGAGAGTGTGCACATAAAGCTGCAGATCAGCCCTAGAGCGCTGACATCCCAACTTGGCCTGGAGAAACGAATCAATCTTCTCATTCCAAGCACACAGAGCCTCCTCCAGGTCATACAAGGCCTTACTTTAACCTATAAACCTTCCTATCTGAGGAGCCAAAGCCAAGAGGCTGCTCTATGTCAAGCTTAGTGATGCAAGGATCAAGACACGCAGTGCTTGCTAGCAACAGAGAGACGGAGAGAGTATAGAGTAGAGAGAAAAGTGAGCACGACTTATGGATACAATGACGAGTGTACCGCTTTAGGGTTTTAGATAGATATATATATGAAAGTACAAATATGCTAAGGGTGTGTTCACACCCTAACATATATAAAAGGCGAGAGGGCCCTTTATTCCCAACAACCTCCCACCTAAAGGCAATGCGCCTTACGAGAAGAAAAGAACTAGCTAAGTCTAGATATGTATAAAGCTAAAATACATATATCTATCCAACTCCCATCATCTGTCGACAATGAGCAAACCTCTCTGCTCGAAGACCCTTCATGAGAAAGTCTGCAGGATTATCATCTGTATCCACTTTGACAAACTCAATACTCTAACTATCACAATGGAGAACAGGTACCTCTGTAATTCCAAGCTCCCCTACCAGACGTGAAAGCCATAAAGTCTCCTTGTATGCCTTAGTGGCAATCACATACTCTGCCTCTGCAGTAGACAATGCAACGCACTTTTGTAGCCTGGAGATCCAAGAGATTGCTCCTCCTGTGAAGGTAAACACATACCCAGAAGTGGACTTTCTGCAATCTACATGACCAGCATAGTCTGCATCTGTAAAACCAATGACTAATGCCTTCTGCTTTCCAAAACAGATGCACAAATCCTTTGTGCCTTTGAGGTATCTCATAATACCTTTCACTGCTTCCCAATGCTTTTTACCAAGGTTTGCCATATATCTGCTAACCACTTCCACTGCAAAGGCAATGTCAGGATGTGTACCTTCCATAGCATACATCAAAATGCCAACAATTGAAACATATGGTATCTTGGTCATTTCAGCCTTCTCATCATCAAATGTAGGATTGTCCTCTGCACTAAGTTTCACAAATAGAGGCAATGAAACCCCAATTGTTTCCCCCCTTCCCCCCCTCCATATCGAAAAGCTACAAAACCTTGGAGATATGCTCCTGTAGAGATAAATAGAGTAATCCTTTTGACCTATCTCAGAGCCTTCACATGCCAAGAATGTGATTTGCATCGCCAAGATCCTTCGTGTCAAAGCTCCCATGAGGACTTTGCTTCAATGAGTCCAAGGCATGAGTATCCCCGCCAGCAATCAGCATCTCATCAATGTACAGAACCAAGATAATCAAGCTGCCATCTGCGGCCTTCTTGGTATATAATCAGTGATTCACTTGACTTCTATGAAAACCTTGAGACTGCATAAATGTATCAAACTTATGATACCATTCTCTTGGTGCTTGTTTCAGCCCATACAAGCTCCTTTTGAGTATACATATCATCTTCTCTTTCCCTTTTGCCACAAACCCTTCAAGCTACTCCATATATATGTCTTCATGCAGATCACCATATAAGAATGCAGTCTTTACATCCATATGTATGAGCTTCATATCTTCAACTGCAACCAAGTCCAAAATGATTCTCAATGGAGTCATCTTGACTACAGGAGAGAAGATCTCATCGAAATCAACTCCATGTTCCTGCTTGTACCCGTAAACCCATTTGCATGGAAGGATTTTCTGCCCTTTAGGCAGCTGCACCAAGTCCCAAGTGCCATTTTTCTCGAGAGATTCCATCTCTGACAACATGGCTTGATACCATTCCTTGCTGCCCTGTTTGTCCATTGCTTCCTTGAAGCAAGACGGTTCACCATAGTCTGTCAGCATGACATAATCAGCCACAATGTTTATAGCAGGAACAAATCTATCAGGTTATCTAGTAGCCCTAGACAAACTCCTAACCCAATGATCATTGTTTGCTAGCTATTGAGCATTTTCAGCTTGTTGTCCTAGCATTTCAACCTGCAAATCAGCATTAACAACTTGCTATCCTGGCTGTTCCTGTACATCTAGTGGCTCATCATTATGTGCGGTAGCTGGCTGATCATTTCCAACATTATTTTCTGCATTTGCAGGTTTAATTACAGCAAGTATTTGCTGCTGTATAGCGGGCACATTTTGCTGTCCAAAAGGTATTTCTTCCCGGAATACAACCCTATGGACCTCCTCATTTTTTTGGGGCTGTTTATGCATGCGATCTTCCCCGAAAATAACATCATTGCTACGTACTACTTTCCTTTTCTCGAGATCCCATAATCTATACCCCACTTCACCCTCGTCACCATATCCTAGGAAAATGCATTTACAAGACTTTGGCTCAAGTTTGCTGCATTTTTCTTTACGAATGTGCACAAATGCCTTGCAGCCAAACACTTTCAAGTGTGCATACGAAGGTGGCTTGCGTGGCCACGCTTCTTGGGGAACTCCCCTCCCCAAAGACCTATTTGGTGACCGATTAATCAAGTGTACGGCTGTCATAACAATCTCTACCCAAAAACCATGGGGTAATGCAGCATGAGACAGCATCATACGGACCTTATCCTGTATGGTCCAATTCATATGCTTTGCAACTCCATTTTGGGGTGGATTATGAGAGGAGTGAGCTCCCTTTTTATCCCTTTACTGTCACAAAATGCCTGAAAGGCCTTGGACATATATTTCCCACCATTATCAGAGCAAAGACACTTAAGTGTCTTATCGGTCTGATTATCAACCAATGCCAAGAATTTTTAAAACTTGTCAAGCACATCATCCTTCCTACGAATAGGATAAACCCGTACCTTCCGTGTAGCATCATCAACAAAGGTGACAATATTTCTTTCCCCCTAAAGATAACCCTCGCATTTGACATACACAAAATGTACTAACTCTAGAGAATAAGATTTCAACAAAAGAGACTTCTTATGAGACATCTGTGCATGTTTACCATAAACACAATGATCACAATACTCAAAATCGGCATAACGAAGACAAGGCAAGTAACCCAAATGAGAGAGCACTTTCATTCCAATTTGACTCAAGTGTCCCAACCGGCCATGCCACAAAGAAACACTTGGCTGCTTAATCACGGTAACAACATGATCACTCACACTAGATACATGGAGAGGATACAAGGTATCGCTTTTACAACCTCTGGCAATCACTCTAGATCCCTTACAGATCTTCCATTTCCCATCACCAAAGGTGGTATGAAATCCATCGTCATCTAGCAGAGCTGTGCTAATCAAGCTCTTCTTGAGCTGAGATACATGTCGTACATGTTGAAATGTGAAGATAGAGCCATGTTAAAACTGCAACTGCAAACTACCAATACATGCAATGTCACATGCATAGTTGTCCCCAAGATGAACAACACCATGTTGACCCCCTCTACAGTCAAAGAACCACTCACGATGAGGGGTGACATGAAAGGAAGCACCTAAATCGAGAATCCAAGTATGCATATCATCATCCGTATCTACAAGTAAAGCATGTGTACCAAAGTGTGAAGAGACCAAGAGTACGTCACTCCCACTGTCACTGTCATGAGAGACTACATTCACCTCTTCAATTTTGACACTGCTCTTCTTAGGCTAACTCTCTTTTTTCTCTTCCTTGCTATCATCTGTCTTCTTGCCCTTTCCTTTTTCTTTCTTCCATTTGTAGCAATCACATTTAAAAGTGACCCTTCTTGCCACAATGATGGCATTCAACATCCTTACCACGTGATTTATTAAGTCCCTTCTTATCAAATTTGTCTTTCTACTATGATCTACCCCTAGTATGCAAAGCACCAGAAGAGTTACTGGATGCATTGTTCTGCCGATTCATTTCTTCCATGAATAGAGCACTCTCTACATCAGCATACAAAAGAATCGCATTAGAGTTGCTCATAGCAGTCCTAAATGTATCCCAACTATCTGGCTGAGTGCAAAGCAAGAACGTAACCTTGAATTCTTCATCAATCAAGAACTTCAAGGCAACCAACTGGTTGAAAATGGAGTTAAACTCACTCAAGTGATTAGACATTGTTGTATCCTCTTTTATACACAAATCCATAAGCTTTTTCAGCCAATATACTTTGGTTGCGGCACTCTTCTGTGCATATAGTTCTTTCAATCGAGTCCAAATAGCATAGACAGAATCCAAACCTTCAATGTTAAACAGCAAGGCATCAGAAATCGATAGCTCAATGGTTGAGCTACAAGCTCATTTAACTCATCCCAATCTTCGTGTTCCATATCTGCAGGCTTTGCCCCTTTGGTGTTAATCCGCTTTGCCTGCTTCTTCTGCAATAGGATAGATGTCATTCTCCTCATACCCTCAAGAGAGAACCTTCCTCGATCCACAATCAAGGACTCGAACATCGTCACTGTCAAACTCCACCAAGAGACCAAGAGAACAAATCTTATATACCAAAAGCAAATGATACCCTAAATCTCTCACGTGCAACACCTTAGAAGTGTGGGTACCACCACGTCCATCTGGAATCAGATGCATCTCACTCCGCGCAACAGTAGACACAAAAGAGCTATCTCCTATGAGAATCTGCCCATGCGAGGGTCGCAAATGGGCAACACCAACTGTCGAAGAAGTCATGTGCTGTGAGACACCACTGTCCACGATCCACTCTCGAGCCTAGGGAGCTGTCATCGCAACGTCAGAAGTCTTCAGTGTAGAGTCCTCAATGACCACTAAGTATAGAAAAGCAATTGATGAGGGTACAGCCACCGCTCCAAAATCCTTCGTGTCCTTCTTCTTGGTGTCCTTCTTGTCCTTGTCAAGGCAATCCTTCTTCCAATGACCGGTCTTACCACAAATATGACATGTCGATTCTTTCTCTTTGTCCTTCTTGGATTTGTTGTTCTCATTCTTCTTCTTTTGGTCCTTCCCCTTCTTCTAAGAGGCTTGACCAATCAATGCCTCCGATTTGAAAGCACTCTGTCCCTTCAATTGTTCCTCTTCGTCCAAGACCATAGGAACTAACTCTTCCCAACGAAGAGTCAACTCCCGCCCTGAAGCAATAAGAGTGGAATAAAAAGCATTGAATCGTGGGGGCAACTGGGACAATAAAGTGATCACCATATCTTCAAAGGAAATGGGCTTCCCCGCATTTTGAACCTGCATCTGAAGCTGCTGAAGCTTGTCGATGTATTCTCGAAGCGAAGAAGACTCCCTCACGGACAAGGTCTGCATCTGCACCTCCAAAGAAACCCTCTTCATAAGGATCATCCGGTTGTACATCTGATCAAGCTCTAGCCATATCTCCCAAGCCACCGTCAAGTACTCTATTTGGGCTATCGCGCCTATTGTACAAGACAAAAAAAGAAAAGAACGAAACCTTGCACTCAACTTGTCCAAATGAGACTGGGCCTTGGTCAACTCCGCACGAGCATTTTAAGAGAGTTTGGACTCATCTCTCACCGAGGGCCGATTGATCTCCTCCATCACAAGCTCCACCAAATCGTAAGACTCCAATATGGCCAACATCATCACACGCCAGATATGGTAATTGTCGCCATCGAGCTTTTGATCTGATGAAAGAGCAGATAATACATGCGCCTTCCAATCCATGATCGCCCGAAACTCCACATCAATCTTTGTAGACATCTTCACTTGCAAGGCCTACACAAATGCAAAAGAAACCCCTTTGACTGTGAAAACGCAACCTGCTAGGGCTTTTGTCTCTGCATCCCGAACCTTCTTCAACCTCCGGAGGCGATGAAAAGGTAAAATCTGCACTTGAAGGCCAAAACCGCACCTTCTTCCTTCTCTAATAGCAAAAAAACAGCAACAACTTCAGCAAATCTTCTCTTTTCTCGCACGCACACACTCACTTCAGCCTTGTTCTGATGCGCAGCCCACTTGCTTGCACTTGAACGCTGAAAACGCAGTCTTGTGTCGTGCTGAAAACTCCTCTTCAGATAGGTCAGTCCTTCAATGCTCTGATACCATGTCAGAGTGAAGCAATGCGGAAGCGAATGATCGTGACAAAGAGTGAACAGAGAGAGGAGAGAGAGAGAGAAAGAGACAATGAAACGCAGAAATTCTACAATGAAGAATCCTATATAAGGATGCACAATTATACACGGTGCAGAGAAAATATCTATGTATGTCTCCACCGCGAGGACCTCAATCTCCGTCAGCCCTAAGTGTAGTCTTCGTCACCAGCAAGCTGAAATCTGTCATATACAAGTGTAGAAGTCTGGTGGAAACTCAGCCTTATAAAGGCTGAAAAGAACGCCTCAAAAATTACCTGTAATAACCAGGTCGGCTGCATTTAATGCAACCGACTGCAGTCAGGCGAACAGTCCGACTGCTACCACGTGGCAGGAGATGACTCTCAACACAAACACATGCTGGAAAACCTATGTCCTGGGGATTGGGCTGCTCCTCGGTGAAAGATCACCCGCTCCTCTACAAGAAAACTCCAAACTGTGTCCTCACTTAAGCTCCGATACCATGTGAGAGTGCACAACAAAAGAGAAACACGAACATAGAGAGAGAGAGAGAGAGAGAGCATAAGATCAAGGAAGAATACTACACTAACTGACGAAGAATACCTATACAAAGGGAATGGACTGATCAGTCCTTCCATGCAGCCCATAGCATCAGTGAGGGCACCAAATCAAGCTGATGACAATGGTAGCACCAAGCACAAAGTGTCAAAGAGTGCACCTGCATATGACGAAATGAAGACTGGAGAGAAAGTGTGTCTGCCAATTGGGTGGCTATAAATAGCCATCAATGCCAAAAATTGGCTGACCTTCACCTGTAGGTGCAATAAACGTTGGTCGCACTAAAAAATGGCAAAAAAATACTAGGAGGCCACAAAAATCCCGAATGGCAGGAACAATGTCCAACAAGTGGAGGAAGTCTAGGAAAAGCAAAAACTAACCTAGAAATGCACACAAGAAGTTGACAACTGAAGGAAATGCACCTAAAACTACCAAAGCTCTTGTATCTTATGACAGAAGCTCACAAACAAGAAATGACAAACTAACATGACTAACATAGGCAAGCTAACAGCTAGAATCCTACTTTAGATGTACCATAGGTTATCCAATCTTAGCTCACATTGTCTTTGATGCACATTTAGGTTCCAGACCGTCATTAGATACTCACAAGAGTACCACTTTGTACCATGCCACTCGTGCATTATGCACTTTTCCCAAATCCAAAGTATGTCATTCTCTCTCCTCTAGTCTTTTTTGTGTGGGGACTCCCCCTCCTGCATACTGTACCACCCTCCCTAGTTGCTCAAATACATGAACCTCCCTCATGCTGAAGAGTCCCTTCCTCAGGAATCACCTACACACTTCGACCTACTGCAACCCTCCTCGATTGATCCTAAACATGGATCATATTCCAATGTCGATGCTCAATCTCTTTTGAAGGAAAAAGGGAGTGATAAAGTCCGATCATCACACAGACCCTTCTAGTATTACTTGCCTAAAAAGAGTAGGTTTTATATCTTGTGCCAGAAACCAAGCCATGTAGATGACAATTATCGTCAAAGGCCAAGGATGTTAAGACCCACACCCAAAATCACACTATCCACACCAATGAAGGATATTCTACCCACACCAAAGCTGGATCCATTACCAATTCCTAAACCAACCTCAACCCCTTTTAGTAGTGGTAGTGTCACTCAAAGGGGGTTGAGAGGGGCTCCTCCCCAAGGGGGTAACACAATTTCTCCAACCCCAATATTCATGTTCAATTGGCCACTCGTGCGATGAGCCCTAGATTTCCCCCTCTTTCAATGCCTTATGGCATCTATGACGAATTCAGTCATTACCTCCCACTAGGCTAGTTTCTTAGGAGTCCTAGGTCAACCTTAGGAGCCTTAAGCTATTTAGAACTAATTTCCCTTAAGCATTGTTGTACTTTTCCTTTTCAGGCCTTTCATTGCACAAACAATCACTTAGTTTTCTCTCTCTTTCCATAGCATCTACACTCACTCACCTTTATCTTTCACTTTAGCACATTATCCAAAGCATCTCAATATAAAACATTCGGTATGCAAATTCTATTCTAATCCTTTCATGCTAGGTTATTTTAATTTAAGACTAACATTGCGGGTATTTATAGCTGCAAACTAAGCTAAAGGTTTGGTTTTTTGATTCTTACCTTGGTAAGTATTCCCTCCATCGTATTCAACATGCAGACAAAGTATCTTCTCCCCCAAGAGAGGACATGTTTCTCTCTTATCCTAGCATCCACCTTTCTTTCCTTTCAACTGAGGTGTTTTTTCATCATTTACTACACTACTAGCTTGCTTTTTTCTCCTATCAAGAGGATTGCTATTTTAGTGGTTGTGCCTACCACACTTAGTCAACACTAGAACTATCTTCAAAGATCAAATGCAAGCCCATTTCGACTACCTAGTTGGCTAGCTCTTCCAATTGAAAAGTGTCAATTCTCCCTCCTCCATCCATTAGATCCATTTGCATGATAGATTGATTCTCAACTAGCACTAGAGCTCTCTCCCGAGGTTCAAAATTGAGCTTCTCTATGCCACTTGATCAACATAGCAACCCTCCCCCAAGATCAAGTACAAGCATGTTTTGTGTAGCACATGGCTAATTCTCCTTCAGCTCTTCTAACTAAGAGGTGTCAGGTCTACTTTCCTCATCAAATTACATCTTTTCATATTGATTCTTGACACCAAACAAAAATCGACATCAAATCATTCTTCTCTTTCCGCATCGACATCCATCATTGAGAGGGGGTTTATATCTTTCACATCAACATCCATCATTGAGAGGGGGTTGAGAGAAGGGAGGAGGGAGGATGTGTGGGTCGATGTGAAAGTTTTTGGAATAATTGGGATATTTGTGAAGCTTTCAGCCTTCTTCCAAGGAGGTCAATATATTAGTTATCTTTGTTCCTTCCCCTTTTGTCACATATAAAACTAGCATACTCTCAATTGAGGTCATACCAAATCATCCCACATAACACACAATTTTTCTACGACGAAAAATACATATATACATGCATGCACATGCACATGTTCTTTGGTAGTACCATTCACTCACATCTCCACCCACTACATCATATACATATATTTGGTAACTATGAAATTTCAAAAACTATTTATGTATGTCATCTCCTCTATACATGCATGCACATGCACATGTTCTTTGGTAGTACCATTCACCCACATCTCCACCCACTACATCATATACATATATTTGGTAACTATGAAATTTCAAAAACTATTTATCTATGTCATCTCCTCTCCATTCCAAGTCTTTACAGACAAAATGATGCCTTGAACCACAACATGTGCTGCCTCCACAATGAATCCACTTGTCATAACATATGTTGGTTCCTAGTACCTATAGGCATACAAAATTCAGCTCTTGCACGATCTCTTCAATGCATCTCCAATGCTTGACATTATCATTGCATTCCAAAGCAAAGACATTGGCAAGTAAAGGAGTAAGATCCAATTTTCCACCAAACTTTCCTATCTTCCAAAGGAGCTCTAACTACATTGTTGCATGTGGATTAGTAGCCCAAGAATGCCATGGAAACTCTACAAAATTGAGTAACGTAATTTGCAATAACCATCCCCTTGTGTTGGCATTGGATGTATCAGCATGCAACATAGAATCTACCAAAGGATAATGTTCTTAGGTAGTACACATTCACCCACATCTCCACCTGCCAAATCATATACATACATTTGGTAACTACACTTCGCATATATCTCCATCTGTAGCAAGTCGTATTTGCATTTTCAACACTTTAATTCATCCATCTTTGCTCCCACTGGTGGTTACTACACTCAGAATCCATCTTGATGGATGATACACATTGAAATCTCCCTTAGCCCACTCCTACAAGAGCCATCAGCTATTTGGCAGCTCTCTCCTTGAGCATTCTATACATTTTCATTCATTTACTCATTCATTACTCAAGTATACTCATTTTGGATTTTCCCATTTTTTGTGTTTTTGTGTTTTTGTGTTAGTATTTGAGCTCATTGGGTTTCAATTGTGGCCATACACTGTGTGTTTTCTTTTGCAAATCCTAGTGTATCTCCACACAAGCTTATAGAACCAATCACGATGTTCCATACCACAACAATGATCTACCAAAAAACATGTAACATATAATAATGATCAAATAGGACCGTGGAGACCCAAGAACAAGTGATCAAACCACCACCATAGTGCCTTGAAGAGACACTAATATCAATAGCAATATCAATCATATCAATTCTTGACCACAAAGAATAGAAATAGTTGTATCTTGATGCTTGTCACAAAGTAACTCTGTGAAAAGTGCATCATGATCATGGATTCCTCACCTTTAATCAAACAACCAAAGGGGTTCCCTCATGTGAGAACATACTAGAAGCAAGCACCACTAAAACCAACCTTTCTTCTTGGGTAGGGTAGTAACAACCATATTTAACAATAATTACATCAAGTAATTAATCTATGTAAATTGAAATGCACACTTTACCTATTAGATCTTGGAAAATGGACAAGCTATTAGTCCCAAAGCCAGCACCCCATTCGGTGTTTCTTTATCTTTTATTGCAAATGAATGGATAATATCTGATTTTCACCGATCTCCGCTAATTCGTGTACTACTTGCTATCGTTAATGACTAGCAAGCCTTTAAACCAATTGACCCTTTGGTTTGATTAGAAAATTGGCCTTCACCCTACTCCTTGCAAGACAAATTTAGCACAAATTGAAATTGGCTTGCTGGCCTCCTGAATCTCCCTAAAATTCTTCAATTTCACCTGCTATAATTCAAGTCTTAAGCCTTCATAACAAACATCCTGAAGCAACTGTCAAAATCCTAATTTCTACTATAAATTAGGGTTCATAACAAAGATGAATCAAAATCTCCACCTCTCCACCTCTAATGACTCAAATTACTAGATTTTGCTGAAAATTACTAAGGGAGGATGCGAAAGAATGCTATCGAGAGAGAAATTTCTAATTTTCTTCGCAAAAATCACCTCCAATTTTTTGCTCCCTAATCAAAGGAGTCCAACTTGCAACCACCTTCATGATACCAAGTGTAACAAGCAAGCCCTTGGAATCCCATGAGAGGGCCTCACACAACCCTGTCCAAGCTCCCAAAGAGCTCTAGGCATGCCACAGTCCATGGCGACATCACTTGCACAAGGCAGCATGAAAGCTCACAAGAGAATGCTTAGAAGGCACAGAAGGCACACAAGTTTGCAGAATGGCCCATCTTGAGGGTAAGAGCTCATATTCATAGAAAGGGACTAGATACAAGACAAGCCACAAGCAAAGGGTGGCAGTATTAACACGCGATGCAATTGGCTCAATACCGTGGTATGAACTGTCATCTGCTAGTGTAGGCCTTGAAACAACTGTTTACAAGTACAGCTATGTGATGTTTTATAATTATCTTTTTTTTTTTTGTTAAAGAAGATTAAAAAGCTTAAAGGAAAGCTTTGAACGTTGGGAAGCCTTAAGCCTATATAAAGGGGGGAGAGTTAAGTAGTATGGGCCATTCTCTTCACTATGAAATTCGCCTCTTATTTGAGAAGAGAGAAAGGTCATACACAAGTATATGGAAACGTGTACATCAATTCCTCGATCATCACGTTTACAAGCTAAAAGGTTAAATTCTAATCTTTGTCATTCGTTCTTTTTAGGATTAGTTTAAACAATTTTGTCATTCGTTTTTTTAGTTTATTAAGGTTAAAAACGAAAGCGTAACAAACTTTCAAACGTATTGAAAAAAACGAAAACGTAAAACTTCAACAATCAGGGTATTTTGAATGGACAAGGAAATGCCACATTCTCCCATAATTATTTAATTACAAAGAGATTTGTGCCAACTCTTCGGCATGCTATATAGCATGTTTTCACATTTCATTTAGTTTTTTTTTGTTTTTGAAGTATTGTTATTGTTTATTGATTTTATTTATTTATTTTATTAGAATTACTATTAAAAAGAAAAAAATCATCATCCTTGCACATCAAAAAAATAAGCTATCTTTTTTTTAATGAAATTACAAAGTACAACATGTTTTTTTGTAAACAAGTGTACTGCAATTTTATGATAAAAACATATTGTTCTCATCAACATCAATGGACGCTACGAAGAAATAAAGTCACAAGGCATCCTTCAAGACTTCTAGAAAAGGGAAAACTATGGCTTCTAGAAAAACATCACTAAAATCGTTGTTGCAACTTGACATGACATAGAAAAATCCGAATCATCTTGGGCGATAGAATGTGAAAGCATCATTGGAAGACTAACAATGTGCACATCCTGTGGTATAGTCACAATGCAACATCATGCTGTCAACTCGCAAAAGAACGATCCATCTACAGAAGAAATAAAAGTTACGACGGCTTTGTCAAGCACTATTCTCATCCTTGCATGCCAACAACACGGAGTCAACATGATGATAACTAAATGCTAACCATGTCTTGCAAAGAAAGAGAGAAACAAATACATGGTGTAACTCTTACTAGACTACACAAAACGAATTCTCAATGCAAAGCCATTGCAACTTCAATTATTGAGCATCCTTGATATATCCATCTCAATCTGCAAAACAACAGGAGCGATTGCAAATGGAACCTTAGACGATCGATCTATTCTCGATAACCGTCTAGTCTCTTGGAATGATGGATCGCTTTCATAGCCATCTACTTTGCGGATGTGTTTACTTTCAACATGCTACATAATCCGTTGATCTAGAAGCACATGGCTATAGCAAAACAGCCACATCCAAGGACAAGGCTTCGCATCCTCAACAGGCAATCCATCGAAAGGATTATAGAGCTCCATCGTGAAAGTTTTCCATTTGACCCAATGCTCCAAGTAGATCATGAGAATGAAAGATATTACAATTTGCTCGAAAATGTAGCCAAGTCTACCCGAAGAGCCGATCAGCACGAGTTCGCATGCATCATATTATGGAATAATAATCATCTCATTGAAAGAAGAAGGACGTTCAAGACAGGCGGCTTGCCTACAGGAACCCCACCCTACCTAGATATCACCTTGGAAAATGCAGTGTTTGCGTCCTTATTCCTACTTGACCATGGCGCCTATGACCAAAAGAAATGTGAAAATTTAAAAACACGATCAGTGACTCGAACTACATATGCATATATATTCCCCTTTCGACATCCTCCATGTATTTAACCAATGCAAAAACTTATCTACAAACGTAATTCACTTCGACACATGATGCATGTCTAAACACCATCAATAAAACTCCTACGTAATAGACAAAACTGCATATAGAACTTCAAACTCCTTTACTGAGCAGCACATATCAACCTAGTTCGAGCTTTTGGATAAGTTTAAAATGTTGTACAACCATTCAACCTCTCCTTCCTCTCTAACCTCCTCCTCCTCCTCCTCCTCCTTCTCCTCTCTCATAATGGCTCAAATAGACTTCCATCAATCCCCTCAAAAGCGTTTTTTCACTTGCATAGGCAAGTTTTACCAAAGCAACCTTCTAATTTCATTTTTCAACATTATTCAATTTATTAAATTTTTAAAGTATTAATTTTTTTAATTATTTTAATAATTATTTTTAGCCCCCAAGAAAATAATTTCACCAACCAATATAAATTGACTAGACAAATTTGTCTCTCAAGTGTTCTTCAACAGTTATTAAACCTTAGATTGATATTAATTAATTAATTAATGTCTAATCTCTAATGTCACCAAACTGACATTAATGGTGGCCAATAACTTGGTCTAGCCTCAAATCTAACACCCAGTACCACCTAGTATCTATCAAGAATAACTTATTACAACTTCAATCTTTGGCACCAACTAATATCTCAAGGTCTAAGGTTCCACATTGTGAAATCATTGACACGCACCTCACATGTGCAAGTCGCATTTGCACATTCGATTAGCTTTTAATCAAATGCTAAGCAAAGTAATAAAATTCCACGCTCTCGTGACAGACTACCCCCTTGAAATCCTTGCAATCATCCTTGATTGCACTACAATATACCAAAGAAAAACATACTACACTGGAATTTTTCAAAAGACATCATAGTAAAAACAACGTCAACCATTGTTGTTGAACCACACTAATACCAAACACTTGCTGAATTTTTCCAACAAGCATATATAGAACATAAGACTCGTAAAGAATCTAAAATTGCTTCCAAGAACCCATAGAATACATTTTTCATTAGCATCTCTCAACTATTCTGGCAAAATAACCATAGCAAAGCATAAACCGAGCGCGAACCATATCTGAACTATCAATGGCATCCATAAAACTTGCTTCTATCTACAAAACCAGCTGAATTCCATTGAGAACTAATGATCATCCACTTAAAACCAACAACTGATAATCAATCTTTGATGATAATACACTAATGTACATTGATGCAAATGTATAGTTTCAAAGCTACAGTGAAAACCATATCCATCTGCATACCAATTGTAGTGACTACTGCATTAAAGTGACTGGTATGCCTCTTGAATCTCCTTGAAATTCTTCAATTTTACCTGCTCGAATTCAAGTCTTCGACCTTCAATTTCGACCATGCATCCTGCGACAACCATCAAAAACTAATTTTTGCTATAAATTGGGGTTTATAAAAAAATTAACCAAAATCTCCACCTTTGATGACTCAAATGGCTGGATTTTGCTGAAAATTGCTGAGGGAGGATGAGAAAGAGTACTATAGCAAAAGAGGTTTCTAATTTTCTTAGCGAAAAACACCTCCAATTTGCTATTGCTCTGATCAAGAGAGTCCACTTGCAATCATCTTTAGTCTAGGAGTCCAAAATGCTTATCACCAACCTCCAACTACTGTCACCTGCCTCGTTTGGCCCTTCTACGACTGCCAAGTGCTGCTAAAAGCCTTCAAATAGCTGTTTCCAGCTTTTGGCCACGACTCCAACACTGTAGAATAGTTCAACAACCTCTTCTCCCTCTCCAACAATCCCGTCCTCTCTCATTATGGTTGGAATAGACTTCCATCAACCCCCAAAAACGTTTTTCCCACTTGCATAGGCAAGTTTTGCCAAGAGTCAGCCTTATAATCCCATTTTCCAACACTATCTAGCTTATTATACTGACTTTAAGAATATTAATTATGAAAATTAATTTAATAATTATTTTAGTGTCCTAGAAAATTAATCTTACCGGACAATAATTAAATTAGCTAGGCCAATTTGTCTCCCAAGTGTCCTTGAGCAATTAGTGGCCCTCAAACTAGCATTACTTAAATAATTAATACCTAGTCTCTAATGTCACCAAGCCAATAAATTGATCTAGGCCCAAATCTAACACCAGGTACCACCTGATACCTATCAAGCATAACTTATTGCAACTGCCTTTGGCACCAACCTGATATCTTGGGATCCTGGGTCCCACACTATGAAATAATTGACATGCATCTCACATATACAAGTCACATTTACATATGTGATTAACTTTTAATTGAATGTTAAGCAAAGCAATAAAATTTCATTTCATTGTGACAACCACTCTCTATCTAATACTTCCTTGTGAATCTAAAAGTCAAACCAGCTCCAAGGTTTTGCTAGACCTCAACCAAGATATGTAAAAAGCCCTAAATATGGATGAGCTAGTATGCCACACCTCCACCACCCTCTCACACTCGCTCTATAGCCCGAAGAATTGAAGGAGATGACAACACCACTTGGTCTAGAGAATCAATTCCTTGGTTACTGTGGCCTTGGCCACATGACCTAAATCCAAGTAGAATCTGATGATAATGAAGAGTCCAAGGAGTCCTTGCCCTTCTTCTCCTTTTTGTACATGGCCACTAGGTCCATACAATCCTTTTCGAGAAGCCCCTTCTTACCACAAGAGTAACATTACCTCTTCTTCTTGGACTCATCCACTCTAAAGCCTCACGTGCTTGATCATGGATGCTACCAGAATTAATATGAATGATAGTAGTAACAATGGAAAAGTTTATGCAAATCTACATCTCTACTAGGCAACCATAAAGATAAACAACCTAAATAGTGGCATCAAAACAAACTCTATATTCGTCCTCAATTGTATAGGCAACCAAAGCATCCTACTACTTGCTATTCCAATCAAACTTGTTGAGAGTCATTCCCTGTGCCACATCAGCAATGCCACGTGGCAGCAATTGGACTGTCCGACTGCAATCTGCCGACCTGATTATTTCAGGTTATTTTGAGGCTATTATTTTCAGCCTTTATAAGGCTGAGTTTTTAACAGACTTCTACACTTGTATCTGACAGATTTCAACCTGCTAGTGATAGAGATCACTCTCAAGGCTAACGGAGATCAAGATCCTCATAATGGAGACATATGTAGATATTTTCTTTGTATCCGTGTATCATTCTGCATCCTTATACAGCATTCTTCACTACAGATTTTCTGTGTTTCACTCTCTTTCTCTCTCTCTCCCTTCTCTCTGTGTTCACTCTTTGTCATGGTCATTCGCTTCCACATTGCTTCGCTCTGACATGGTATCAGAGTATTGAAGGACTAACCTTGGGTGGATCTATCTGAAGAGGAGTTTTCAGCGCGACACAAGGCTGCGTTTTCAGCGTTCAAGTGCGAGCAAGTGGGCTGCACATTAGAACAAGGCTGAGACAAGTGTGGGCGTGCGAGAAAAGAGAAGATTTGCTAAAGCTGCTACTGTTTTTTGCTGTTAGACAAGGCAGAAGGCTGCATTTTCGGCCTTCAAGTGCAGATTTTACCTTTTCATCACCTCCGGTGGGTGAAGAAGGAACAGAACAAGCGAACCTCAACCCTAGCAAGCTGTATTTTCACAGACAAAGGGGCTGTTTTTTGGGTTTTGTGCAGGCATTGTAGGTAAAGATGACTCCTGAGGCCAAGACAAAGTTTCAAGTGATCATGGACAGGAAGGTGACCATCCTACCGGCTCTTCCTTCAAATCAAAAGCTCAATGGTCTACTGCATCTGGCGGGTTATGATGCTTGCCATATTGGAGTCCTATGATTTGCCGGAGCTTGTTATGGAGCTATCAACTGTCCTTCGCGAGACAAGTCCAAACTCTCTTCTAGTGAGAAGGTGGAGTTGGCAAAGGCTCAAGCACATTGGGATAAACTCAATGCACACATTCACTCATTTTTATTTCTCTCATGCACTGTCTCTCACATAGAGCATTTGACAGTGGCTAGGGAGATATGGTTGGAGTTGGATCAGATATATAATCGGATGACCGTCATAAAGCGTGTGTCTTTGGAAGTGCAAATGAGAACTATGAGTGCCAACAAGTCATCATTCTTGTGGGAGCATATCAACAAGCTAAGGCAGCTTCAGATGCAAGTTCAAAACAAGGGAAGGTGATCACTTCTGAAGACATGGCGATAACTCTCCTTTCACGGTTACCACCTCGCTTCAGTGGTTTTTAATCTGCCTTGATTGCTTCAAGGTAGTCTGAGACTCCTCATGGGAAGAGTTGGTTCCTATGGTCTTGGACCAAGAGGAGCAACTGAAAGGAACCAATGCTTCGAAGTCTGAAGCTTTGGTTGGTCAATCCTCTCAAAAGAAGAGGAAGGACCAAAAGAAGAAGAAGAAAGACAAATCTAACCAGGACAAAGACAAGAAGTCTACTTGTCACATTTGTGGAAAAACGGGTCACTGGAAGAAGGATTGCCCCAACAAGGAAAAGAAGGAGAAGGAGAAGGGGAAGAAGAAATCTTCAAAGGATTCCGGAGTAGTGGCTACTCCCTCATCAGCTGCTTTCCTCCATTTGGAGGTGATTGAGGATTCGACTAGGCTGGCTTCTGATGTTGTGTTGACTGCCCCATTTACTGTGAATTGTTGACGGTGGTGCCTCTAGGTAAATGACTCCTTCAACAGGTGTTACTCATTTGCGGCCTTCTCATGGTCAAATTCTTATTGGAGCTAGTTCGTCTATTCCTATTCACAGACGGGGCAACATGCATCTTATTCCAGATGGGCATGGTGGTAACCATGCTTTTGAGGTACTCTATGAAACAGCATTGGGGTATCATCTTCTCTCAATGCACAAGATTTGCGCACTTGGCCTCTTGGTCAAAATTGATGTGGATTCTTTTTAGATTCTTGATGGAGGATTGAGAGCAATTCTTTCTTCAAGTTATGAGAAGAGTGGAGTCTACAAGTTGCGGTCTTCTTCTACCTTGACTTCTCTTCTTCTTACCTCTTAGGCATACACCAAGAGTTTGCCAATACAAACACCCCTCAAAAGAATGGCATTTTGGAGCGGAAAAATCGCAGTGTGATCGAGATGGCCCATACTATGATGTAGCATCGTCAAACACCTTAGTGTCTATGGACTGAGCCACAACTCCGTGGAGAAGTCCTAGGAGTATTAAAAGATTGTGTAGGGACACCAATAGGATAGGCAAGGTCGAGTCTAGAAATGAAAAGCTAACTAGTTGTCCGTAGTCTGTGATCATGCTCTTCCAAGGGAGTCGAAGCCTTGGGAGGCTATCATGAAGATGATGATTTTACAACACAAGCAAGGAGAAGAAGTTAACTCCGATTACTACAATCTAACCTATAAGATATCTCTCTCATCAATATCATATCTCTCTAGACCAAGATCTTGTTTGCCCAAGAGGTCAAAGAAAGTCTCTCAAGTTTGCAATGCAACTCTAGCATGGTTTCATATACGAGTTGTATCAACATCCCCAAAACCCATTTCACCCATCCCCCACACTATGCTACACCTATGATATTATGCTTGAACTAAATAAAGTCAAACTATTTATTCAAATGCATAAAATGCTCCCTCTTAAATTCATTGTTGCTTGGTGAACTTGTCTTTGTGAAATTTTGACATCAATTGTTTCACATCAACATAGCAATCAAAGTTCAAGGATGGCCTAGTATACAAGGACACAAAAGAGTAATATATTGAGCAACAATGATGCCAAATTTAGCATGCACTTTAAATAGTAGAAGGGCCATGATGCTTAAAAGAAGTCCAAAAGTAACTAGTCCACAAAACTCATTCCCCACAATCAAGCTAATCACAAAACATTTCAGCCGCAATGATTTCATCCTTCAAGCATCTCATTTCATGCTTCATTCCTCAACAAGTCGTAAGTAAAACACCAACTAAAACAACTACGAAAAATATTTCATATGTACGTTGACCTATACATGCTTTCTAGAGCCAAAAGACTAGCCATTTCACACCGAGGTTAAAACATTCCAATAGTGAAACATATACCACGTTTAGCCCTTGGTGACATGTGTTCTTATAATACATGTCTCACTCTATCTAGCTAATAGCAACATGCTTGACTTGCACATGAAAAAACACCCCAAAGATGGGGAACATTAATGTTGTGTTGATATGAACCATAGACATGATGAATCAAACTTCTCTCTAGATGAAAATATTGGATCTATTGAATCAAAAATCGATTGGCCCAAACTACCCTTTAAAAAGACTTTGCTTATAACAATGCATCGAGATTGTACTTGTTGACTTGAAGACAAAAGATGGCATATGCAAGAATATGTCCTACTATCAAACAAGATGATTCCTTGTCTTCAATGCAAGCTATTTGCATGGATCTTGAAAACATATTCAAGAACAAAATCCACGTAACATCCCCTAAAAATAAGGTTGGCCATGCCAAATTTTAAGTTATTTCTAACTCCTAGCTACAAAAGAGCACCCACTATTTACGTTTGTAGTGAGAGACTTGGCAAAAGTTAAAAACATGTGTGCCAACTTCAAAATGGACAATATTAAGACTCTTAAGTATAACCAAGCTAGCTAAACGAAGAGTAGCTTACACACACACACACACACACACCCCAAAAAAGAAAATAAAATAAAATCTAAATAACATAGAACCTTGAACAGTAAAGAATCTCTACTCAGCATATCTATGACAAACCTTCTCTTTTTCACGATTGTTGGTCTTTGTAGTCTCACAATGCCTTCTGCGCTTCTCGTAGAACTCATCCTTGAAAGCATCTGCTGCGTCAATAATCTGGGATAACGCTTCTCTTTCTTGTCTTGACTTCTCTTCAAGACGGATGGCATTCAGGCTGGCAGCAGAGGACAGTATTATTTTTAATGTTGGGATTGGACATCACAAGTAGAACCAAGCCATTTGCCCCCTATGAAGATACTGCCATACCATGTGCTTTGGGAGTTAAAGACCAACTTTGCATTTTTCTAGAATGGAATTGGGCACAACAAACAGACACAACAGATAGAGTTTTTATTAAATCATGACCTTGCAGTGTGTTTAAAATCAATTGCAATTACTAAAAACTGTTGAGTTGATGACGGTACCTAGCCATATGCACATTAAACTGAACCGTTTGGAGATGGACACGCAGGAATCAAACCATCAAGATACCAATTCTATGTATGCATGAAGTGTTGTGGATATGAAACTGACATAGAGTATTATGGATATGAAACTAAATCAGATCTTGGTAGGTGTTGTGCAAGGCCTAAATCTAATAGAGATACATGCTTTCCTTCGCATAAATAGATGAAGATCTGATCCAAAACTGAAGTGCAACCAAGCACAACAGCATTTGTGACTGCATTTAACAAGAACACCAAAAAGTTACATACCGCTTCCACTCTCGTAGCATAAAGCCTTCCTCTGGCTGCATTTCCTCCGGAGGAGGTAGCACAGCACCATTCTCAGGCTCGCCGGATGGAGCAAAGAACAAGCTTTCCGCAGTTTCATGGCCATATCCTTTACCATTTGATTCGACAGATGGTGAGAATGCATCCCCGGGAGCAAACTCTGGCTGCAGTCTAGATTCGAAGGACTGGCCGAATGTAGAAGACGTAGCAGGGGACTGGCTTTCTCCCAGGTCATCATCAAATGCGCTTTGGTACGGGGGAGGCACGTCCACGCCGAGATCGAATCCATGGTCATGGCCATTGCTGCCTTTGTACTCATCCTCCTCCTCGAGCTCTTTATTATGCTCATCAGGCGCGTACTGATCCTCGCTGTAACTTCCATCTGCCATGTGGAAAGAAGACTCAAAGCGCTGCGAGGGCAAGCGAGGATCGAAACCTAGGTAGCCATCGCTGTCGAAGGGGCGGCCGGAGTCGCTGCTGTGGAGGTCGTCTCCTCCGCCAACGTAATGGTCGAAGCCCTCCATTGGAAGCGACACGGATAGATCTCGCAGATGCGATCCCGGGAGTTATAAGGCAAACTCAGGTTCCACCCCGGTATGGCAGCAGCTAAGAAATAGAGAGACGCGCGCATACACAAAAGGAAGCAGAATCAGAATAAGAAGAAGAAGAAGAAGAAAGAAAGATGTGTCTCCTTTGCGCCCTTGTCGTGGGCGCCTAGCCTCTCCTTCACAAAAAACTAAGGTTTAATGTAAAATAAAATTCAAAAAATTCAAAAGTATTTTCAAAATTGAAATAAATTTTATTTAAAAAACTTTACATTTTACAAAATCTTTAAATTGTAGGAACTATGAATGGGGATACTTTGATTCAAACTTTCCTCTCAAAGATAGGCCGAGCTCAAACGATGACAACAACAATAAGAATTATCCTCTCTATCTTTTCCACCTTGCAAGTTTATGAGAGACAATAGAAGAAAGAAAGCTCATGTCGATCAATGTGTGCACCATCAATTCTGGTAACATCAATGGAGCTCTCTATATTTGCTATTGAAAAGAAAGCATTAGAGGTTGAATTCAAGGGGAAAGGGACGCTCAAGTAGGAGTGGATCCAGAAGAGAGAAAGTCTTCCACCAATCACAGGCAGTTATGCAAGAACATGCCCCGCCCCTACAAGCACTTCCTATCTCAGCTCATATGAACCCAACCATTGATGTCCAACTAATTTTCTCAGTGAACACTGAAGTTTAATGTAGAACGAATTACAAATTTTTGAAACAACTTTCAAACGTAAAATAGAAGGTTTAAAACCTTGAACTGTGCAAAAATTTTAGTTATGAAAATGGCAAATTTGTAGAATATAATTGGGAGCTCAACAATTGTTCATAAAAAATCAAGGTTTAATGTAAAATGAATTGCAAAATTTTCCAATAGACTTTTAAATTTTCAAGAATAACATTTAAAACCTTGAACCTTTTAGTCATAAAGATAACAAATATATGTAATTTGATTTAGAAATCCCTCCAAAGTTTTGCTTTAATGTTTTTGTATTTGGTACCCCAAGTGTTCTCCTAAATGCTTAGCCTAGAGGTTGAAATGATAGAGCAAGAGGGAGAGAGAAGAAGAGCACAACCGGAAGTAAAAGTAATGGCTGTGGAGATTTGAACTCAAGAGAGCAAGACCAATGTGTAGAAATTCTAACATTCAAAATATGTGACATGGCTTCCCTTTATTATTCTATTATAGTAAGGAATAAGAAATAAAGATGACAGTGATGGGTGGCCATCCTGTACAGTGTACAAATGTGTAGGTACTCAGTACAAGGTAAACATAGGTGACTAGGCACAAGTAACCTTTAACCCCCAACAACCTCCCACTTTTAAAGGTGAATGCTTCTTGAGTGAGGAGAAAAGTATAGTATGTACATATGAGTACAACTAGATGCGGAAAGACATTATCTCATCTTTGCACATCATCTTCCTAAAAAATGTATAATATTCCATTAGAGACTTTTAGTGAGCAAATGAGGAGGATTCTCATCTTCTGTAGAGATCTTGACAAGATTGATGTGCTTGTCCTCAAGATGAAATGTTAATGCACCTCAAGGTGCTTGGTCTTCACACGAAAGACCGGATTACACATCAACTAGATGACACTCATAAAATCCAAATGTAGGGTAGGAGTCATAAAAGTAATAGCAAAGTTTGTAACCAAGCGGCCTAACCATAGGGCCTCCTTGCAAGCCTCGGTATGGCTATAATATACTCAACCTCGGTAGTAGGCAAGGTAGTATTTTCATATCTTCCACTACAAATGCTATGTCATGTCTAGTGGTTATCATGGCATACATCAAGCTACCCACTATGGATGTATATGAAATCTTGGCCATCTCGGCCCTCTCACCACCAAACTGGGGACAATTTACCTAATTGAACTTCACATGAGAAAGTAAAGTGGGGGTGCCGATGGGCTTACTACCCCACATACGGAACCGCTTAAGAACCTTGTGAATATACTCCTATGATAAGTAGAGAAGTCGCTTAGATCGATTGCGCATAATATGCATATCAAGTATATGACAAGGATGCCCCATGTCCTTCATCTCAAAGTTCTTACCGAGCCAAGTCTTTAAAGTATCCAACTCATCACTCTCAACATATCATCACCATGGAGTATCATGATAATAAAGGTACCATCACGGGCCTTCTTCATATAAAGACACTAATCCATAACACTACGGGAATAAGATCGTGAATGCATGAAGCCATCAAACTTATGATACCATTCCATGGTGGGTGCCTGCTTAAGTCTATAGAAACTTTGCCTCAACTTGCATGCTAGGTGTTTCCCACCCTTTTTCACAAAACCCTTAGGTTATTGCATATAAATGTCCTTGTGCAAGTCTCCATGTAGAAAAGTTGTCTTGACATCCATCTAATATAAATCTACATCTAATTGTGCAACCAATGCTAGAAATAAGTGAAAGGTAGTTATTTTAACCACAGGAGAGGCAATCTCATCAAAGTCAACTCCCCTTTGCAACCAAACAGGCCTTATATATTGGCTTTCAATAACCAATGGTAATCTTCAGCTTATATACCCACTTGCATGGCAATGCGTATTTTCAACTGGGGGAAAAAAACCAAATCCCACATATGCATTTTCTACAATGAGTCAAACTCAGACTACATAGCTCTCTCCCAATAAGAACCGTCACCTCTACACATATCTTCCTCATAGTAAGGGACTCATTAGAGTCTAACACCATCACATAATCCATAGAGGGCTTATAATGATCCAGAGGATATGCAGCTCTAGAGCATTGCAAAGCTAGCTATGGAGCTGGCACATCCAGTCCTCTCTATTCATCATCAACATGATATTGCACAATGGGAGAATGTTGGGCCACTGGAGCATCATCAACAACCAAAGATTGTCTAATGGAGGTTGGCGATATAGTAATAAGAGGTTCCTCCTAAAAGATCACCTTACACATCTCAATCAACTACTCAGGTTTCTCGTGCATCTTATCCTCATAAAACAAAACATCATGGTTACAGATAACTTTCCTAGCCTATGGATCCCAAAGGCAATAGTTCATCTCACATATATAATCATATCCAATAAATATACATTTAACAAACTTTGGATTCAACTCATTGCACTTGTCTTTGGGAACATGGAAAAATGCCTCACATCCAAAGACTCTGAAGTGTGCATGGGAAGGAGGTTTATCAAACCATACTTCTTTTGTAATTCTACCATCGAGAGTAGTGCATGGGATCTATTAATCTAATGAACTATAATAGTAATTACCTTAGCCCATGTAAAGTCTAATATGCTATGCATGGGGACAAGGGAGTAGCTATCCTATGTCATAGTGTTTCCCGTCTCGTGGGATTGCACCGGACCACTACTACTACTAGTATTTGCCTTCTCGAACACACCAAAGGTGAACCTTTAACAAAACCTCTCTCTCTCTCTCTCTCTCTCTCTCTCTCTCTCTCTCTCTCTCTCTCTCTCTCTCTCTCTCTCTCTCTCTCTCTCTCTCTCTCTCTCTCTGCTACTACTGCTACTACTTCCACCACCACCAACATATACGAGGTAAGCCTGCATGATTGTGTTAAGTATGCTCGATGTCCACCCTTGTAAGGTGGTGCCAATGATCCATGGTGCTCTAAGTTGTAAGGCTCCCATTATGAGAAGAACCCATGTGTGAGGCCTTGGATCCTGTCTTGTATATCAAATGAGGTCTATGTGATTGGATAGCAAAAAGGTGACCTTTGTGGATCTAGCCTCTGGGTTAGATAGAGTAATTATATTGATAGCAACTCAAAGCACAATGCCTTGACTAACTGGGTAGTTTGAAGGAAGCCAATGGCCTCCCTAACAAGGGTCTAGGAACAACACCCTTGACCCGATAGTAAATGATATATTCATCAAAATATTCCTTGATCGATTAGAAAATGTTCATAATATGGTCAGACTAGTTGACTAGACTATCTTTTCGGGCTATAAAATGAAGATCTCTCCAAAGCCATTATCGATCTATCTTTCACCCAGTCAGAGTTCTTCTAGCTACCCTTAAGCTTTTTGCCTATCATCTATTTGGATCATCATCTAAGCTTTATAGTGGAAGCATATAGGTGGGCATGGCCATCTTTGTATCAATTTATTGAAATTAAAGTAGTTTTTGTTTTCCTCATATTTATTGTGTATTCTCTACTCCTTACTCAAAGTCTATCTACTACACTGTGTAATTTCTACATATTGGGTATACCATGGATCCTCTCCTAAATAGTCCTATTCATGCACTCAAGAACACCATTCTAGGGTGGGATATAGGGAGTGATCAACTAACACTTAATGCCTTGATCATCACAAAATTGCTCAAAAGCCTATGAGATATGTTCACCCCTGTTATTTGATCCTAGGCATTTCAGCCTATGCCTAGACTAGTTCTCAACTAAAGCAACAAAGCATTGAAATGTAGCTAAAACATTTGAGTTCTACTTTATGGGATACACCCAAACTTTATGTGAAAAAACATTGATGAATGTAAGACAATACTTAGCGCCACTGACATGGCATGGAACCACAAGCATCAAAATCAACAAGAGTTGATGCCTCACCCATGCACATATGAGCATCACAAGTCTGGTTGCCATACAAGCAATGATCACAAAAATTTAAACAAGAATAGTCTAGGGACGAGAGATACTACAAATGAGTCAAAACTTTCATTCTTTTAAGTGACGTGTGCCCAAGGCAACGATGCTAGAAAGATACATGAGGAAGATCAATGTGATGGCTAATACATGATCAATAGATCCAAAAATAAGCAAGGGATAAAGACTACCAAGTACAACACCTCTACCAAAAATGAGATTACCACAAGTAATCTTCCAAGAAAAATCACTAAAAGATATATGATAACAATATCATCTAATTGTTGAGTAGAGACTAGACTTTTCATCAAAGCTGAAACATGATGCACATCATGTAAAACACAAGAAGTACATGTAGGAAACTACAATTGAACATCATCGATGCCAATGATATCACATACATGATCCTTTGCTAGTCGTACAAAACCTAAAATAGTACGGTAGGTATAAAACTAATTGTGATGCGGGGTCACATGAAAGGAAGCCCTTGAATCAAGTAACCAACAATGAGAGAATAAGGATTGTCAACTACATGGCACCAAGTGAAGAAGCACCCAATATGTAATCATCTAAACTGTACTCCAGTGCATTAATCTCTCCAATCTTGACAGTGGATTTAGCAATGTAGTGATTGTTCGATGATTTAGCATTATCTTGCATTTTTCCTTTACCTTTATCACACATATATTGGTGCATCTTATGGCACTATGGCTATATGTGTCCCCATTGCTTGTAATAATGACATACATGTAAGTGAAGTCTTAGGACTACAAGAATTTTTATGAGCCTACCCACAAGATCTAGACTCTCTACCACCATGACAATCATAACTGTCTCTATTTCTATCTCTAGCTATGAGATTATGAGAGGCATGGGACACATCAATATTCTTAATGTCAATCTCTTCAATGAGTGAAGCTTCCTCAATATTTGAGCATTTAAAACCATCCTCATGAACATCAGTGCTAACGGCAATACAAAATGTATCCCATGACTCAAGGAGAGTGACAAGCAAAAAATATACACTTAATATTGTCATTAAAGTCGATCTTCTACAATGTAAGGTAGTTGCAAATAGAATAAAGCTCATTCAATTGAGTAGACATAGGAGTGACTTCATACAAAGGTCCACGAGCTTCTTGAGCCAGTACAACTATGAAGTCAAGCTTTGCTTATCATAAAAATCACATATATTTTCATGTGGCCAGTTGTCATGCACCACCAATATCTTAATGACATTAAAAGATATTTGCTTAGACAAAGACAAAATATTTGTGGGCTCGCATAGCTCAACAAGCTCCTCCCAAATGTTACACCCCAAGATGGAAAAGCCGAAAATTTGGAAATGGAAGACAATCCCAAGGTGAGAAAAATGAAAGAGGAAGGCACACTCAGAAAAAAAATCCGAAGACATGAGGTGCAAGAAAAAACCTCAAATGTAAAAGGAAGCACACAATAACAAGTGCAACGTAATATGCTAGCAAGAAAAGTAGTGGGTGCATTGCAATTCATTTTGTAAAAGAGTGTCGGGCTCTCTCCCATGCAAATTGTAAAGGATGAGAGGTGCGGCTACGCTAATAGGAAGGAGAAAAAAGAGAGTAGAGGAAGGGACAAAGACCAAGGACCAAAAAGGGGGAAGAAGGGCCAAGGAAGGGATAAGGGCACATATAAAGGTCAAGAAATGAATAAAGAAGCTCATTCTTGTGTGTCTCCAAACTCGCTCTCTTCATGCTTCTTGTTCTTACTTCCTCATTATGCATGAGAGGAGGAGTGTAAGAGAGGGAGAGAGTGTGTGGGAGGGAGTGAGGGACCATGGAGAAGGTCTTCTTCTCCTCTCTTCGTCATCATCTTCTTCTCTCTCCCCCTTCATGTGTGCATGGCTATGGAGGTTGAAGCTTGGAGCTTGGAGATGGAGCTTGCTTGAGGTCGCGTCTTGAATTGTGGAGCCATGAGTGGATTCGTGGAAGGAGGTACTCAATCGGATTCGAAGGTAAGCTCACTACATTGGTGTGTGCAAGAGTGAGTTTGGCTATGTGAGAGATAGCCATAACTCTCGGCTTGAAACGCTTGAAGCAATAAGCGGTCAGTGGGTTTTGGCAGTTTGCTCGCGAGGGCGATGCCATTTTGATTCTACTACTAGGACAAACAGATTCAAGCTCAAGTGCTTGCACACTCCAAATCAAGTGACGAAGTGAGAGTTCATCTCCGAAACAACACTTGGTTTTAGGTAGGAAGCAAGGGAGTGGGAGGCTATTCGATCTCTTTTGTGGGCTAGTTTAGATTTAGGAAGCTTTTTGTGCATTGGTTAGAGTAGGAGTTGTGTAGTTTGATCGGATTTGAGACATTAAGGAAGAAGATAACTATTTGGATAATGAGAAAACAAGGGAATATGGGAAGAAAGAAAATAGATTTTTTACGTGTCCAATAAGAAAAACAAAGTGTGAGGGGAGAAAAAGAGAACACAAAAGGTGAGAAAAGGGAAGATAGAGCTCATTTGCATTCAGTGAGATTGAGAGAGAGATAGGTCTGTAGGTAGCAACATCTACGATCCTTGCCGTATTGACACATTTAGCCTTCCAGCTATGTTCTAAACCCTTGTTGATGTAATTACGGCATTGTTCTAGGATTGTGGGTGCATTAAAATAGTGAGCACTAAGAAAAAAAAAAGAATTTTCCTGCCATTCAGTGGGTTTTCACGTGCTGGTAAGACAGTGATCCCAGGCCTTAGATGGCTGAGTCGTGACTTGGCTCGGACGTCCGAGTCACTTAAGGTAGCCCCATTCAAATGTCCTACTCGAACGAGAGTCTACCGACCACTCAACCTTGGATGGCCAAACTTGGGGCCTCAGACAGCCACTCGGATGCTTCCTAGATGGGCAGCCCTCATTCGAGTCCAAGTCTAGTCACTCGGACGACTAGATACTTTGAGGAGTCCACTTCGACGGCCGAATCTATGGCTCGGACAATCGAGTTTGGGACTCATACAAGTTGTCTAGAACCTTGTTTTGAGTGATTTTTGACCATGTTGGGATGTATTAGAGCTTGTTGCTAGCTGGCCAACAACCAAGGGTGAAGTCTAGACCAGTAAGTGAACTGATAAAATTGCTTGTGCTCGAAAACCTTGACCTAGTAGTCCACGGGGGGGTGACTGACCATTGGTTGCTACCGTGGTTAGAGACCCAAGTTGATCCACTTGATTAAACAACAGCCAAACCACCTGGCACGACCCATAGAGGATCCAATTTCAACTATTAGGAGTAATCAAAACCCCCTCCAAAAGCAGCAAGGATAGGAAATTGATTGGATGCAATTGACTTCATCAAGGATCACACTCAGCATTGTAGGCATTTAAACACATGTGTGAGGTGCCCGCCCATCAGCTGTCTAGGCACGCATTTAGTGGTCTATCAAGAAATGAATCTAAGCGTCACTGCCCGGCACTCCTATGGAATATTCCGGCTTTTGCTCCCTAGGGTTTCCTGAATCTGCCTCGCAACGGAACGTTTACGGCCGAACCCACTAGGATCGACCTGAAATTTGGGCTCCTAATGGCCAAGGTTTTCTAACAACATTCTAGCATCGCGGATCTTGGACATCCTACTTTATGCAGAGATACCCAATTCGAAGTAGACCCATGCCGCACTTGGTTCAAAGAGAATGGAAAACGAGAGGGATGCGCTGCTCAACCTCTCTGCCCATAGGGCATAGTCCCATTCCGGTCCCCTAAAACGGCATGAATCGGGTTCTAACCTATCAATACCTAAAGGTCAAATGACGATAAAACAAACTTGTGGGAAGCCTCCTAGTTCTCTAGGACCACCCTACCGTAGGACGGACCCGTCGAGGTTTCCGCCCACCCGCTTCCCTTAATAGCTTTAATTTTCTAATTAGGTCCTATCACATTTATGTGTGACACTTAAAGTTAGCTTCATTAATTAAGCCTTTTAGGGAACAGAGTTCGTTCACATAACTTATAGCACAGACACAAAAAGAGAGCAAAGCAATCTATTGACAAACAAGTTCAAACAAATTCCTTAACTTATCTTCAAGTTAATCTTTATCTCCCGCCCATACAGGAGAAAGTATGTATCACTTCTGTCCAACAGAAGTATCCCTTCTACCCTGCAGAAGTAACTGGTCCAATTCAGATGGCATCACAAACTCAATCCTTTATCTAGAATATGATCTCCCAACATGCCTAGATGTTGGGGGCCACGGAGGTCTTCAACTCCATTCTAGACCTAGCAAGGGGTGTCCAGAGCTCACACTGACCCGCAAGCTGTCTAGGAGCGAGTCATCATTCCGGTGGTTGGCCTTTTCACCACTCGACCTTCGGCCCATGAATCGAGTAGTGCCCTCTCGGGTTAATCCGTGGTGCGATCATGGAGGTGATCCACCCGTGCAATATATCCTTCCTTAATTAAATCCTTTAAGAATCAAGCACAAACAAGGCATTCAGCCCTAATATCATTTTCCAAGAAAACATTCCTTTATTCCCATGGCAACTTGTCATCACAGACCCTTGCCATGCATTTACCATAAATCACAAGCACTTGGAATAATCATCCAAACAACAACTAACAACCAGTTGAATGTAAAAACATTTAGGATGTTGTTCAATCAACCAACAAAACCAATTGCATTCTTTCCAACCAATGCAAGAATAGACGATATAACATTTCCATCGTATATTTGCTCTCCCCTTGGGATCTAAGAGCAATACTATGCAAAAATGTTTCTTAACACTTCCTTCCTTCGGCTAGGGCATATGTTAAGGGTTCAAACACTTTTCATGGTGTAAGTTCTATAGGTCACTTACCTTGATTGGTAACCCAACCCTTCTTCTTTTCTCTGTTCAAAGTGCTGTCCACTGCCTGTGTACTGCGATTGTGGCGCGCGCGATTTCGCAAATCCTCTCTTTATTTTTTTCTTTTTATAAAATCTCCAAACTTACTAAAATATCACTTGTCTTTTCTTTTAAATGACATCTAGTTTTAAAAATCTCCATATCTTTTTCTTTTAGGATAATATCTAAAATATCTAAAATATACTAGTTTTGCCCAAAATCTAATATTTTTGGACTATCCAAACTATACACATTAAGCTAGTGATTAATATAAGTCATAAGTCTCGTTCACGTTGTAATTTACGTGAAGGGTGGAGACGGTCCTTGCCAATCCGAGAAAAATATCAAATTTACGACTCTTGATTTTTCTAAATAAAATATTTTAAATTAGATAAAAATTATTAATAATTAAGGTTAATTAGTCTTTAGTTAGTAATCTTACTAACTTATTAATTGACTAGCTAACTTTCGAACCAACTAACTAACTTTTATTGTGCGGAGATATTACATCCTTCTCCCCTTAGAGAAATCAAGATGTCCTCATCTCGAGAGAAACGGGGGGTATCATTTTGGAACCTATGGGTTATAGGTCCACCATGCTTTTGCTGCGCTACTCTGATCTCTCATAGACATACACGTAGTCTTTTGAAAAAAAAAAAAAACCTATTGTATTTGATATATCCGAGTCTTGATGACAAGAGAAAATTTATTGTAGTTACATCTCATGGATATCTTCTAGGTTTTTCCTAAGCACTTGGTATATTCTACATATTATTTCTTGTAAGCTTGAGTTCTCTTCGAGTTCCATTGGGACAATTGATATAGTTATGTCCAATGTTGTGGCACTCGGAGCATCGGTGTTTAGGGTGCTTTGGACATTCCCTTTTGAAATGACCTAACTCCTTGCAATAGAAACAACGCGGAGCTTTATCACTTGTGGTCACAAGATTCTTGGTTGTCCTTGGTAGGATTTTCTTCTTTAGATGAAAGTGTCTTAGGATTCTTTTAGCAGATTGGAGTGGTCCTTTATCTTGGAAATTACATTCCTAGATTGTCATGTTCTTGGTTTGGGATTGAGCTCCATGGACAATTGGCTTTGCTTGTAATACTAAAGAATACTTCCAAGCTTCGACATTCGGGTAAGACCAAATCTATATTAGTTGAGAAGAAATGACTTAAGAGAAATTCATTGCACGTTATAACTATCATTCCTTGCCAGAGTATCTCTAATCATTTGCAAGTTCTAGACTCAAAATAGATGCAACTCATAATACTCAAGTTAATTGTAGTTACAAGAGTAAAGTTTATTCCAATACAAGTTGTATTTCATGTCGACAAAATTTCTAGGATTTCTAATAATCCTGAAGTGGTGTAGTAGGTTCTAAGTTTTTGTCTTCATTTGATTCCTCTATATATCCGAAGACTGCAGTTGTGTAGCTTCGTTTTCTTGGAGGCTCCGTATCTTTTGGACTTAAGTCAGGGCAGTCTTCTTGGGCATGTCCTAGTTTATTGCAATGGAAACATTGACGGTAGGGACATCTCCTACGGATGTGCCCTATCTCTCCACATGTATGGCATCTCTTACCTAGATCTCGAGAGTCATCTTTACTACAATTTTCCAATTTAAATTCTTGGACGATTGGATTCGCTCGGAGTAATGCGTCTTGCAAGTCCGTTGGACGCATTGCTTCAAGATGATGGTTTAGAGGAGTGTTTAGGCCATGGCAAAACTTGGATACTTGCTGTGCAATATCCATAGGTGGTGCATATTTTAGTAGGGTTACAAACTTTGAGTAGTAAGCTTCCAAAGTCAATTCTAGTTGCTTTAGCTTGAAGAATTCATTCACCTTCAAAGTCTGGTAGGTTGGTGGAAGGTATCGTCCGCGTACAACATCTTTCAGCTGAACCCAAGTAACAGCGACTTCAGAAACACCTTCATCTTTGCACCATTGCTTCCATCATAATCGAGCATGGCCAACTAACTTAAGTTTGGCTATCATTGCTTGATTGGTAGAGGCAGTTCCCGAAGCAAAGAAATAGTCATCCATCGACTCAATCCATATCTCTGCCTTTGTTACGATGTCTATCCCTTCTCCATCAAACTCGGGTGCCTTAATTTGCTTGAGAAGGAAATTCTTCTCTTGCATATCAACATTCATGGGTGCAGAAGGTGCCTAACAATCAAGCCATACTGCTTAGATTATTTTGTTTAGGATATGTCTACAAACCATACATTAATCAATCACGTATCATCATAAAGTTTCACTCTGATACCAACTGTGAGGTGCCCACCCATCGGCTGTTTAGGCATACATTTAGTGGTCTATCAAGAAACGAATCTAATAGTCGTTGCCCGACACTCCCATGGAATATTTCGAGTTTTGCTGCCTAGGGTTTCCTGAATCCGCCTCGCAACGAAACGTTTACGGCTGAACCCACTAGGATCGACCTAAAATTTGGGCTCCTAATCGCCAAGGTCTCCTAACAACATTCTAGCGTCGGATCTTGGACATCCTACTTTACGCAGAGATACCCAATCCGAAGCAGGCCCATGCCACACTTGGTTCAAAGAGAATGGGAAACGAGAGGGATGCGCTCCTCAACCTCTCTGCCCATAGGGCATAGTCCCATTCCAATCCCCTAAAACGGCATGAATCGGGTTCTAACCTATCAATACCTAAAGGTCGAATGACGATAAAAAAAACTTGTGGGAAGCCTCCCAGTTCTCTGGGACCACCCTGCCATAGGACGGACCCATTGGGGTTTCCGCCCACCCACTTCCCTTAATAGCTTTAGTTTTCTAATTAGGTCCTACCACATTTATGTGTGACACTTAAAGTCAGCTTCATTAATTAAGCCTTTTAGGGAAAAAAGTTCGTTCACATAACTTATAGCACAGACACAAAAAGAGAGCAAAGCAATCTATTGACAAACAAGTTCAAACAAATTCCTTAACTTATCTTTAAGTTAATCTTTGTCTCCTGCCCATACAGGAAAAAGTATGTATCGCTTCTGTCCAACAGAAGTATCCCTTCTACCCTGCGGAAGTAACTGGTCCAATTCACATGGCATCACAAACTCAATCCTTTATCTAGAATAGGATCTCCCAACATGCCTAGATGGTGGGGGCCACGGAGGTCTTCAACTCCATTCTAGACCCGCCAGAGCTCCATTCCGGTGGTTGGCCTTTTCACCACTCGACCTTCGGTCCATGAATCGAGTAGTGCCCTCTCGGGTTAATCCGTGGTGCAATCATGGAGGTGATCCACCTGTGCAATATATCCTTCCTTAATTAAATCCTTTAAGAATCAAGCACAAACAAGGCATTCAACCCTAATATCATTTTCCAATAAAACATTCCTTTATTCCCATGGCAACTTGTCATCACACACCCTTGCCATGCATTTACCATAAATCACAAGCACTTGGAATAATCATCCAAACAACAACTAACAACCAGTTGAATGTAAAAACATTTAGGATGTTGTTCGATCAACCAACAAAACCAATTGCATTCTTTCCAACCAATGCAAGAATAGACGATATAACATTTCCATCGTATATTTGCTCTCCCCCTTGGGATCTAAGAGCAATATTATGCAAAAATGTTTCTTAACACTTCCTTCCTTCGGCTAGGGCATATGTTAAGAGTTCAAACACTTTTCATGATGTAAGTTCTATAGGTCACTTACCTTGACTGGTAACCCAACCCTGGATTTGGATTGGCAAAAGTCATCGTTATCCAACAGATCTCAAGACATCTTAGTTTTAACCCTTATGATCAATTTCTTGTACTAGCTCTTAGTCAAGTCATGAGGCAACTAGAAAATTATCCTCATATATCAAACATGTTATAGGCATAACGTGTAAATACTTAATAAGATAAGTACGAGATGATCTCAAGTAATTAGACTCCAATAGGCCTTGCATTGAGCTAGAATCTAGTTTTTCTTAATATTTGGGCTCTTAGGCTAAGTAATTTTGAAGTATTTAAACTTTAAACTAGTACTTTCTATTCATGATTCTCAATGTCATATTCTTTTAGTAATTATGCTATTTGTAACCCTTGACTATACTTTAATCTAGCACTTGTATGCACAATCTTTTAATGTCGTTCTTTTGACTACTATGCCATTCATAACGCTTGACTAATTCTTCCTTGTAATTGCTCTACTAGCAAATAAGTCATATGTTACTAGGTGCAATTATCTTCCCTTGATATATACACTTTACAAACTCCATCTTTTGAGCAGGTGAAATAAAATTTATCATTTCCCATGACCTATACTCGTGCCTAACGTATCTCATACGAGAATCAAAGCAAGTATCTATCAATTTGAAAATACATTACTTACGACCGGAACCGCAATTGGATTGACAATGATGCCTTTGCCCGAAGCCTTGTTGCTGGTTGTTGTAGGATTGTCATCCGCATGTGACATTCTTCGCTTGGAGCCATCGTCCGCAGGTAGACTCAAGAGATTAAGAAGGTGGAATAGATTGAAGATGGGAGAGAGTAAGAGAAGATGGTTAAGTCGAGGATCGAGATAGAGGGAATTGAGCTAATTCTCTTCCTTGCAGCCTCTCGGGGTGACTCTTCTCTCTCTCTCTCTCTCTCTCTCTCTCTCAAGCTCTCACTCACAATCTCTTGGAGGGGTATAATTTCTCTCTCCCTCTCTCTTGCAGCCTTTCAAGGTCTCCTTATATGCTTTCTTATGCCTTTCCCATGCCTCATATTTATAGTGAATTAGAGAAGAGGGCTTGTGGTTGAGAAGTGGAGCTCTTTGTGGAGGGGGATCTTGGAAAGATCAGTGATCCGATGCTCAGATCATAAATCTAATGGTTCCATTGGCTCCGAAAGGGGGGTTAGAAAGCTCTTAGTTCACTCCTTATTCTTTTCTCTGTTCAAAGTGCTGTCCATTGCCTGTGTACTGCGATTGCGGCGTACACGATTTCGCAAATCCTCTCTTTATTTTTTTCTTTTTATAAAATCTCCAAACTAACTAAAATATCACTTGTCTTTTCTTTTAAATGACATCCAGTTTTAAAAATCTCCATATCTTTTTCTTTTAGGATAATATCTAAAATATCTAAAATATACTAGTTTTGCCCAAAATCTAATATTTTTGGACCATCTAAACTATACACATTAACCTAGTGATTAATATAACTCATAAGTCTTGTTTTCGTTGTAATTTACGTGAAGGGTGGCTACGGTCCTTGCCAATCCGAGAAAAATATCGAATTTACGACTCTTGATTTTTCTAAATAAAATATTTTAAATTGGATAAAAATTATTAATAATTAATGTTGGTTAGTTTTTATCTTAGTTAGTCTTTAATTAGTAATCTTACTAACTTATTAATTGACTAGCTAACTTTCAAACCAACCAACTTTTATTGTGCGGAGATATTACAACATGTGAAAGTTGGAAAGCCTGATTTCGCACAATGCATATCGAGTCGCACTATTAAGTGTATAAGGATTGTGCATTTGCAAACTATTGGATTAACAAGGAACACACTAAGAGAGACTAAGCTAAGAGCAAACCCACCAATAGGAGTACAACCTTGAGAGTTAGATGAGTGACATAACACATTGGAAACAATCTCGACCTCGACCTTGATCTTAACATAGCAGAGTACCCGGATGATATTCGACGACTTATTACACAGTACGACCAACAAACAAGAATAGCGCACCATGGAAGACCAATAGCCAATGTTATGACAACCTTGAGGAGGAAAGGAGATTGGTAGGGCCATTGCAACGCATTGCAAGTTATATCCAGGAGCAAAGGGCTCAAAGGTTGCATCAAGAGAGAGAGCTCAACGAGCATTTTAGGTAGGAACAGAATGGAGGCAATGCCAATAGGGAGAGAGAGTCCTTGAAGCTGACCTTATAGTGAGTGAGCTACTCACAATTGCTAGATAATACCAGCACTAAGCAAAGTCGGGTAGCCTTAGCAGCATCATTGCTATAACCGGGCTGGGAGTTACCCTAAACATTAGGAGCCAAACAAAAATACCCATAATTGCAAAGAAACTCGATAAATACCAAGCAAGGAATGATCCCTATAGCTTCGTTGAGCAGTCTGAGCAAGTGTGTGAGGCTAACAATCTCACAGACCCCGCTCAATGAGCACAAGCATTCAGTCTTTGCTTGGGAGACAAGGGATGGACTTGGTTCACTAGTCTAGACAATGTTGAATGTAATAACTTCACTCAATTGAAGGATCTCTTCATCAAGAGATTCTTGGAGGTAGGATACTTCGATAACCTCATTATTAAGTTGATGAATGTCAACAAAAAAACAAAGAGGACATATGAGACTACGTCACACATGTGAGGATCCTCTATAAGAGGATACATATGGCAGAGTGACCTAACAAGAGAGTGCTCTCTATTGTATTCATTAATGGAATCCGCAACGAAGAACTCTATAAGGCCCTAGCAAGTAAATTGAACACGCAAAGGGATGTGCTTGTAAGAGTCTTTGAGGAGGCCATAGGAGTAGATGACTTGCTGAGGCAAAGAAACTCTTGGGCTATGCAGTAAGGTAATGATGCATTTAGGAATGCTAAGAGAGCAACAACAACTAGTGAGCGGGCACCCCCTAGTGAACAAAAAAAAGGAAAGAGTGTTGACCAGACCCATGACTTGAAATTGGAGCTGGCTAGACTATAAGAGTCAATATGAAGGTCAATATGATCTCACATGTAGTGTGTGCACTATGGAGGGAACCACTTTCCTTCTGAATGTCCCGATCCCAGGTTAAGGCCTTGTGTGCCAATTGTGAAAGATTCGGACATGACATTGTGCAGTGCCAGTTGCCAATATGGTTGCCTTCTAGCAACCTTACACTCAACCATATTACCCAAGAGTTAGGCAACCATACTTTGGAAGGGGAGCCCCTTTGGCTCTCCTTGCACCTAACACAATCCAACGGGAATCCCTAGATCATCAGGACCTATCACTACCCAACCACCAAGCGATACTTTAGTACCCTTTATGGAGGAATCATTGGAGGAAGATGCTTACCTGAACCCTTATGTCTATTATGTTGTGAAGAGGGTAATCCCATATTGATGGACTATAGACTTGTGCCAGTCATGGCCTTAGATAGAGAAAGAGGTAGAGGCCTAGGAGGATCTTAGAACTAGGAACCCATAGCATGTTGGATGTGTGGTCATCGAGGGTATATTTCATCTTGTTGCCCTGAAAAGGAGCAAGCAAATAGAGAGAAGGTTGACTTGAGATGCCTCGAATGCAAGGTCACGCACCTATTCGTCGATTGCCCTAGGCAAAAACCCTCCCCTAGCTCAGCAATCATACCATCCGTGCTGCGGGACTCTTTTGTGTCGAGTGACCAGACAATGATGCCACACCTATTCCCATAAATGTCATGAGACATGAGCTCAAACAAGGTAGGACATTATCTCATTACCTGGACCTAGCAACCTAGATGCATATTCTATAGGGAAGAAGAGTCAACAATAGAGGAAAAAGAGGACCGATGCAAAAATAATGCTCAAGACTAAGAGTGAGACCACATTAACCAAGGGGAAACAAGTCACTGATGCCAAAGCAGGAGCATATGTTCCTAAGATGAGAGAAAAGGGAAGTGCTAAGGTTGGAGAGTACCCTAACCCCAACTAGCAGATACACAAGCTCACCTTCGAGATGCCACACCTATCATTGAGAATGAGATCAACCTTGAGTCCACCAGCCTCTCCCATATATCTGAGAGCAGGAGAGACAACACCACCATGTGAGCACAGCTGCAAGGGTAGAATGAGAGAGGCACAACTATGCAATGGACTCAAGAGCATTAGCAAGGTGCCCATGAAGCTAAGGAGGAAAATACAGATGGCAAATTGCTAATCACACTAATAACAACTCCTATGACATTGTTGTTGGGAGATTTGTTTAGGCAAAACTCCACACTTTGGCAAGAATTGAAACGATGGGTAGAACACAATAATGAACATAAACTGCAAGACTTTTTAGATCACGATAATGTGACTCATATACCAAGAGCCTAATGATAAATACAATGTCTAAGTCCCCATGGTGACTGCCTTTTGGGAGGGCACTGAGATACCTGTAATCTTACTTGTCATTGCCTTAGGAGATAATACATGAAAGGGGATAGTGGAGATAGGAGTAAGGGTTAGTGTACTTAGTCACACAATCTTGTAAGCTTGGGGAAACCCTCTGCAGTGGAAATTGCAAGGTTCAATGTCAATCTAGCGAATGGGATGAAGGTTAGACCTTTCGGAGTCCTGATGAAGGACTGGCCTTTAAAGATAGCGGCAATCCAATTCTTCATGAACTTCATAGTTATGAAGGGAGTGGACTATGATATCCTACTAGGCAAGCCTTGGATAAGGAATGCAAGAGTGATAAAGGATTGGGGTAATGGCTTGATATTCTTGCACAATAGATTAGAAGCAGTCCGAGTAGAGATGGACAGTTGGAAAACCTCACCAATGGACTTAGATGCCATCTCTAACCCACTAAAGAGTGACTCAAGGTCTAGAAGTGATTATGCACCTCTAACAATGTACATTCCTTGCCTTGAAGATTAGCGCTACTGGATGCACATATTGGCAATCATTGATCTCCCATTCTTGGAGGATGAGGGTTAGACTCAGCTAGCAATCCTAACATTGCCATCACTTCTAACGTACCCACCAAGGTGCCTTTGTGCATGATGGCCAGGAGTCTCATTAGCCAACCAACACCAATCACCTATCGTGTCCCAACAAACAAATTGGAACTTCACAAAATCATCGATATATATGTCAAGTGCACTCATGGGTAACCCAATCATTATTGTTGCCAATTTAAAGCCCCTTAAGGATCTTATGGAAAGCAAAGAGTAGTACTGGACTAAGGTGCATGGCCTAAACTTGTCATATAACTGGACTCTCATGACTAGTGTGACAGAGCTTGAAATTAGGGACCCTACAAGTGATAGACATTTCCAGTATGAGGATTTTGATGATGAGTATGAATACTATTGTTCCATCAGTGAGGAGAGCAAAGAGGAAGTATGGACCATAGAATATAACATAGATGGAAGGGTGATTGAACAAATCAAAGTAGACACTAAACCTCGAGAGGTCAACATGTTTCGAGTGAACAAAGGATTTGCCAAGATAGATTGCGATTGAGCTTGGTTAGAATGCCTCGAGGTGGTAGATTATGAGCAAGCAGGATTAGCTCAACCTTGCACCACACCATTGTTTGGGGTGGAGTCATCTTCAAAGTTACGAGCATCAGGGGAGATAGCCTCTTCTAGTGAGGATGACGAGTGCAATTTCGAGTTAGAGGCGAGCTCTGATAGTGACCTTGAAATACCTTGACCACCTAGGACGACCTTTTAGTCCACCTAAGGTTTATGAAGCTAAAGGAGGAGAAAGGAAAATAGTCAAAGACTTTAGAACAGCCGAACAATAGAAGAAACCCTAGGATCTACTCGAGCACTTCACAAAGTACAAAAATCGTGATCAAATAGTGGTAGTAGTAGGAGCCAAATGGAAAGGGCAAGCAAGTGAACTATTGAAGGACCGGCCAAGGTTAAGGAGGTCAACTTGGTGAGAGAAGAGGAGAAGCCTCGACCCATGTACATATGACCTAACCAAGGAGGAAGAGAATATGTGACTCTCTTAAGGGAGTTTGCCGATGTGTTTGCATGGTCCTTAGACGAAGCTAAAGGGAATAGATCCGAGCTTAGTGGCTCACAACATTCTTATGGCCCTTGATGCGGTACTAGTCAAGCAATGACCATACACGATGAGTCTTAAGCATGCTCACACAATAAAGAAAGAGGTTGATAAGCTATTAAGGGTAGGATTCATTCATGAGATAGAGCACACATACTAGGTATCACCCATAGTCATAGTCATGAAAAAGAATGGGAAGATTTGAGTATATGTAAACTATAAGAAGATCAACACAACCACCAAGAGAGACAACTATCTATTACCATACATGGAGCACATGCTAGAGAGGGTGGTAGGAAAGGAAGCCTATAGCTTTTTGGATGGCTTCTTAGGTTATAACCAAGTGCAAGTCCATTTGGATGATAGGCACAAGATGGCATTTGCCACCAAATGAGGAGTATTTGCCTACATATTCATTCCATTTGGGTTGACCAATGCTCCAGCTACCTTCCAATGCCTCATGTGTGCCATCTTCAAGGACATACTTAGGAAATGGTTGAAAGTCTTTGTCGATGATCTGTGCATCCACACCAATTGGAAAGAGCACTTGGAAAAATTGCAAATAGTCTTTGAATGGTGTCAACAATACGGTCTCTCACTAAATCCCTTATGGTTCCAATTTTGGGTAAAGCACGGTTGTATTTTGGGGCACGTTGTGTCGAGGAATGAAGTAGCCACAGACTTCTCTAAAGTCAAGGTGATTATAGATCTTCCCCCTCCGACCAACTTCAAGGGAGTTCCATGTTTCTTAGACCAGATCAGATACTTTGGCTCTTATCTTAAGAGCCCCGGATTGGTCCATTACTTTCCATGTGCACATTGACGCATCAAAATTTGTCGTGGGGGCAATGTTGTGCCAACCCGGAGAGCATAACCTAGACTATCCAATGAGCTTTGCTAGCAGACAACTCACTAAGACAAAAATGAACCACTCCACATTAGAGAGGGAAGGGTTAGCCATGGTATTCACCATAAAGAAGTTTAAACACTATCTTTTTGCGACACCCTTTATCTTCTTTGTGGATCATCAAGCATTGCTTTATCTTGAGAATAAACCCTGTGCAACAAGATGAATTGCTCGATGGTTACTTTTGCTTTTGGAAATTGAATTCTTTGTGGTCGTAGGCAAGGGCAAACAACATTATATGGTAGATCATATGTCCCACATACCGAGACAAGAGAAGGCACTGGTGGCATGGAATCAGTGATGATCTACCAGATGCATCTTTTTAGAATGTCTAGCGAATGAGATTTGTTTAGAGCAAACCTCACACCAATTAGGTGGATAACATAGTCCACATCCTTGAGAACAGCCTATCGAAATGACCCATAGAAAAGGCTAGGTAATCTTAAGGATCCAACCGTATCAGTTGATTGTAGGTCAACTGTATTGGTTGGATAAGATGGAATTTTAAGTAGATCTGTCTATGAACACAAAATGTAAGAGGTACTAACAGAAGCACGTGGTGGGATTGCTAGTGGGCATTTTAGTGGAGACACTACAGCACATAAGGTGCTCTAGTCTCAATTGTGGTAGCCAATGCTATTCCATTATGTAGCTAAGTTTGTAAAGCATTGTGATGAGTGCCAATGGACCAAAGTCCCTACTCGTCAAGGACAAAATTGGGTTGACCCTGATGATCATGTGCCAACCATTTGAGAAGTGGAGAATCTACTTCATTGGTCCAATCAGCCTTTCAACACGATACTCCCTAGCTAAGTATGTCATTGTTGCCATAGAAGACTGCCTCACCAAGTGGGTAGAAGCTAGAGCAGCTCACAAAAATGATGCTAGGACCATGGCCAAGTTCCTTTGTTTGGGTGTAAGTAATCTTATGGTTTGGTTGCCTAATAGAGTTGGTTAGTAGCCAAGACACACACTTCATCAACAATGAAGTGATCACGCACTTGCTATCCACCTTCTTAATAATCCACTTGCCATATTATCCTCAAGCCAATGGTCAACTTGAGTTCGCGAACAAGATCTTGGTGCTGAGTGTTCTAAAAAAAGTAGTCTTTGCCTCATGCAATGACTAGGACAACAAGCTTATGGTAGCTTTATGGGTATACAGTCACCTACAAAATAGCCATAGGACAAACTCCATTTAGTTTGACCTATGGAACCAAAGCTATTCTACAACTCGAATTCTTTATTCTAAGCTTGCGAGTAGCAACCCAGGAGAGATGGGAGGGCTAAGAAGCATGGATAAATTAGTTAGTAGAGCTAGAATGTTTATCTGAAACTCATCTCATTGCAACTCGTGCTCTAATTTGCGAAAAGGCATGATGCAAGAGTTGGTTTGACAAACACGTCAAACAACAAGACTTTGGGCGAGGAGACCTAGTTTTGTTATACTCTATTAAGGGACATGGTAGAAAATGAAGTTCAGGGGATTAGGACCTCTCAAGGTTCGCAATATCAGTACAACAAGGAATGTGGAATTTGAAACCCTAGAAGGAGAGAGTATAGGTTTCTTCAACGAATGTTGCATAAGAAAGTATTACCCTTCATAACATCCACTTCATGATCCTCCAATGATAGAACCATCGATGAATGTGATGTTGGGGATAAAGGTGCCTCTACCTAGCCGCCCATGTATTACTACACTGATAGTACCTACCACTGCACACTGCAGGTGGCAGGCACCCATCACCGTTACTTTATTCTTTATTCTTTTAGTGACAGTGTGAATAAAGGAAAGCCCGGCCACACATTGTGACTGTTGGAGTTTCCATTTGTGTCTCTCTCTCTTCTTGCTCTTGCTCTCCACCATAGCTCACTTCCAAGCAAGCTTCAATCCTTCTCACCTTTCAACTAGTATCAGAGTGAGGCTTCCTGACTTACCGAGCTTGGTTCATGGCATTCTTAGCTTCCATTCAAATACCTATAGCATTAGGTCTCCTTCTTGGCAGCTGTAGCTGACATTCCTAAGCTCCCGTGACTCCCCGGCTTCCCGACGCCTATTGAGGCACCCTCATGGCATTTCTATAGAGGTATTGAAGTGTTCTTTCAGTGCTTTTATTCAGTTCTCAGGTTGCAATAATCAAGGCAGCCATAGCTCAAACCCTTGGAGCTTGTATCTTGCTCCCTCTTGCGTTTAGGCACTCTAACCACTACCATTGAGACCACATGGATGCACAGAGTAGAAGAAGAGATCAGCAAATTCACACCATTTTTTGGCTGATCTGGACAACATACTACATCAGCTCACCCACTCCTCAGTGATGGCTATGTCATGCTTCTTTGGACTTGGCAATGCACTTGGCAATGGTCTCTATGTTGAAGCCTCCTTGATCATTGACATTTGATTTGGGTCTAATTTGTACATTCCCAAGACTGTTTACGGTAGTTCCACAATCATGTTATGCAAAAGTAACATTGGCATCTAATGCTATGCTTGTTTGGGCACTTCTACTTAACCGGTTTGGTACCTATTAATGCTCGATTGTTTAGAGGATGCAAGGCACATGTTATGCCATCATTTTGGACTGATTTTCTTGCTAAAAATACTCAGTTTTGAACAATAAATCATTGGTGTACTATAGTGGACTGAAGCCTATTACTTCATGTTTGGTTATGCCTATTGGTTTCAGGCTATGTCTTTGGGATATGCAATGAAGTATTGACCTTCGGGGTACGACATCGAGCTTGTCTTTGATTTCAGATCTTTAATTGAGCTTGAGTTTGGCTTTGGAATGCGCTTGATGCTTCGTCTTGGATGTACATATGGCATGTATGTTACCTATGTATGACCGGTCTTGACATGCTTGGCCTATGCCACTACTACATGCTAGTTACATTGTTTGGAGCTGATTGCTACTAGTGCCTTGTCTTGGCTTGCACCTGGCCTCCCAAAACTTACTTGGGATATTTCTTGGCTTTCCAGAGTTGTATTTGCAATACACTTGATGTCTATGGATGCTATACTTGGAGGCTACAGAGCCTATATGCTCATGATGTCTTATTGATGCCTTGTCTTGGAGCTTTTGTCACACTGGTGCTCTTATATGCCTTTCTTGAGATTCTTAGCTTGATCCATACAACTTTTATGCCAATGGGAGCATCTTTGGATACTTGATAGACATTGAGCAGGTGGTTTATGCTATTGAGCTTTGAGTCTTTTGAGATTGGGATCTTCTTTACTTGGATGTTGCATGGTTGATATGCCATGGTCCTCATACATGTACTTGGGCTGATTTGGGCTTCACACTCCCTGAGCATACACCTCTTTGTGTCAAGTCTTGCCAGTGTTATGTACAATTTGCCCTATTACACAGGGGGTGTGCCGACTTACTAACAGATTTGTTTGACAAGCTTGGGTGTTTGCACAATGTCTGTATGCTTGTCATATGGTGATTTATGCTTGCTTGATGCTGGTTATGCTTTGGCAGTCCGTGGTTGACTTATTGCATTGATTTTGGCTATAGCTTGCTCTCATTGTACCTAGCTATAATTTATTACAGCAAGCACTTATGTATGGACTAATGTGGAATTTTCATGCTGAATCATCTTGATTTTATGTACTTTTGATGGTACTTGGTGGGGGCAACATCATTAGCTATCGGTTTGTGGTCATTTTGCATTGGTTTTGGTGGTATTTTGGTTGTTTACAGTAGAAAACAGCAAGTAGTTTTAAACATGCTGCACTGTTTTGGACTGCATTATGGGTTCTTCTTCCACTGACAGTGCTATCTTCAACATCATTAAGCTTGATGGTACGAATTATGCTTATTGGAACAGCCAAGTGTGGCAAGCATTAGTGTAGAAATCGTAGATAAAGCCACTAAGGATGCATGGCAAGTAGCTTGAAACTATGATTGATGACGAATGGGATGAGCTTGATGAGTTATGCAAGTCCACCCTCATCTTGTCTCTCACTGAACAGGTTCATTACAATGTGGTTGAGGAAGCATAGAGTGCTTGGCAGCGTTGGGATAAAATTAAGAACCTATATGACAAGAAAAGTCCAGCAAGTCAAATGTATTGGCTGAAGCAGTTTATGAACTTGTGCATGAAGGAGAATATGACAATGTCTGCTCATTTGAGCCAGTTCCATGCTATTCTCAAGAACTTGACTTTGCAAGGTATTACCTTTAATGATGAGGTTACTCCATTGTTTTTGCTTGGGACTCTAAGTGAGTCATGGGATGTATTCCGCACTGCCTTATGTGCTCCTACTACTATTTTGAACTTGCATGATGTAGAGAGTGCTCTTCTGTAGGAAGAGATCAACTATAAGAACTTGGATGCCTCTCGTGTGTCGCATGCTTTGATTGTTAGAGGCAAAGATGGTAATGGCAAGAATGACAATGGGAATGGCCGTGGTAGAGACTCGTAGAAGTCTAGGTCTAAGTCGCGCAGCAAATCTCGTGGCAGAAATGCTAATGTGACATGCCATCATTGCGGCAAGAAGGGTCATATATGCACACAGTGTCATGAGTTGCACCATGAGAAGCGCAAAGAGAAGGGGAAAGACAAAGTACAGGAAAAGTCCTCTGATCGCAACATTATGCCTGCGAAATCTAGTGTGAAAATCGAGGAAATAAATATCATGTAGACTGATGAATCCAATGAGGAGTACACACTTGTAGCTAGTTCTTGTGATGCTACATCGTTGATGACCGATGTTCACTCTATGTATGTGTAGTGCTGGCTTTTGGATTCTAGTGCTTCATTTCATGCTACACCATGCCGTGACTGATTCCACTCCTACCGCACTGTCTCCGATTCAGTTCACTTGGGTGATGACAAGTCACTTGCTATTGTTCGCATTGGGGATGTGCGACTGCAGTTCTCTACTGGCAGTACTTTTTTATTACAAGATGTATGTCATGTACTTGTGCTTATACACAGTCTCATGTATGTAGAGTAGCTTGATGATGTTGGGTTTCATGTTTCATTTGGGGATTCTGCCTGGAAGATCACCCCTGGCAGACTTGTGCTTGCTAGAGGTGCCAAAGTTGGCAAGCTCTATCCTCTTGTAGTTGATGGGTCCTCTATTGATCATGTTTTTTCAGTGGGTTCCATCCCACATGTATCTCTTTGGCATGCCCATTTGGGCCATATGTCCTTGAAGGGAATGAAAATGCTTTCTGGTTTGCAGTACTTACCGCCCCTTGACTACGCACCTTGACTACACATGTTTTGATTCATTTGAGCATTGTCTTTATGCATAAGAAGTCTGATAGGACACGCATGAGTGAGCCCTTGGCATTGGTACATTCAGATGTTTGTGGGCCCATGCCCTATTAGCATATAGGTGGTGCAAGGTATTTTGTGACATTCATTGACGATTTTACGTGTAAATTCTGGGCTTACCCCATTAAGCTTAAGTTCAAAGTCTTGGCTATGTTTTAGAGATGGCTTGCATTGGTTGAGAAACAGACTAGGCATAGGATGAAATGCCTTAGGATTGATGATGGGGAAGAATATGTGTCACGTGCTTTTGAGAAACTATGTGACTAGAGGGGTATTAAGCGTCAGTTGACCGCCCGCTATATCCCATCCCAGAATGGTTTGGTTGAGCAGATGAATAGAATCATCTAGGAGCATGTACGCAGTATGCTTAGCCATACAGGCTTACCAACACAGAGCTTTTGGGCTGAGGCAGTCAATATAGCTGTGCATGTCATAAATAGATCACCTTCTAGTGGTTTGGATTTCCAAGTTGCAAAGGAGGTATGGATTGGGAAACCTCTGTCTTATGCACATCTACGTGTCTTTGGATGTGAGGCATTTTTCCATGTGCCCAAAGATAAGCGTACTAAGTTGTATCCTAAGAGTGTCAAAATGTATTTTCCTTGGCTATGGGAATGCAGGCGAGATGGGTTACCGCCTCTGGGACCTACAAGCATGGAAAGTCATATGCAGCCATGATGTAGTCTTCCATGAAGACAAGATGCATAGGCAGCTTGAGAAGGTAGTAGAGATATGTAGGGTTATATTCTAGGAGGAGCCACGAGCTCCTGCACAGCCAGTTGGACAACCTGCAAGCAGCAGTCGGTACACATGGCCAGGGTGTTGGATCGGCCGTAGAGCCTACGGTGAGACAGTCTACTAGAGATAGACGTCCACTTGATAGATTTGAGCCCTCGTTGCATTATGTCTTGGTTATAGATGCAAGAGAGCCTCTCACCTATGATGAGGCTACGTGTAGGGGTGGCTATCACTCCTGGGAGAGGGCTATGCAGTTTGAGATAGACTCCCTGCACAAGAATATGACTTGGGATTTGGTTGCATTGCCTCATGGCAAGAGGGCTTTGCCATGCAAATGGGTGTACAAGCTGAAAAGTACCCCTGGAAACCCCAAGTCAGCTTATAAGGCACGACTTGTCACTAAGGGTTTTAAACAGGAGCATGCAATTGACTTTGATGAAGTCTTTTATCCTGTGGTCAAGATGACCACCCTATGCTTGGTTTTGGCCTTAGTTGCGTAGCTTGAGTTGGACATGTATCAGATGGATGTCAAGAATGCATTCTTGCATGGGGATTTGCATGATGAGATATACATGGAGTAGCCTATGAGCTTTGCAGAACCTGGCAAGGAGCATCTAGTGTGCAAGTTGAAGAAAAGTCTTTATGGCTTGAAGCAGGCACCTAGGGAGTGGTATCATAAGTTTGATACCTTTCTGCAGTCACAGGGCTACAACAGGAGTGCTATGGATCCGTGTCTTTACAGAAGAAAGCTCGTGATGGCTCCTTGCTTATTTTGGTACTTTATGTGGATGATATGCTGATAGCAAGGAAAGCTCATGATGAGTTGGATGCTCTTAAATCTCAGCTGAAGAAGAGCTTTGAGATGAAGGATTTGGGACATGCCTCTCACATTCTTGGTATGCACATTAAGCGCGACAAGCATTAGGGACTACTCTACCTCTGATAGAGGCAGTACATTCATAAAGTCCTTGAGCGTTTCCGCATGCAAGACATAAAGCTTATTGGCTGTCCATTACCTTCTTATGTGAAGGTTTCACAGGCCGATTGTCCACAAGCGGATGAACAGAGGGCCAATATGGTCAAGATCCCTTATGCATCAGTCGTGGGCAGTTTGATGTATGCCATGATAGCCACTCATCCAGATATTGCCTTTGCAGTTGGTGTTGTGGCACACTATATGGCTACACCTGACAAAAAGCATTGGGATGTTGTAAAGGGTATCATGCGATACTTGAAGGGCATAGTAAATATGTATATTTGCTATGGCAGCTAGGATACAGGAGTTGTGGGCTACACAGACTCCGATTATGTAGGACATGCACATAGTAGGAAGTCCACTTCCGGCTATGTCTTTACCTATGTTGGTGGCGCTGCTTCTTGGATGTCCAGGGTTCAGAAGTGTACGGCTCTCTCTACCCATATGGTTGGGCCATTTAGCTCATGAACTTGGGATTGATACTATACCTACACTGCATTCAAATTCTATGAGTGATATTCAGTTAGCCAAGAATCCGGTCTTCCATGCAAAGACGAAACACATTGAGGTGAGGTATTACTTCATACGTGGGGTTGTGGAGGACAAGTTTGTTGATCTTGTCAAGATCTCCACTGATGAAAATCCTGTAGATCTATTGTATTGTCTTTTCTTTTTCTTTTCACCCCTCATTGGGGCATATTTGTCTTTAAGTGGGAGGTTGTTGGGGGTAAAGGCGCCTCTTCCTAGCCGCCCGTGTGTTATTATACTGACAGTACCTGCCACTGTGCACTGCAGGTGGCGGGTGCCTGTCACCATTACTTTTATTCTTTATTCTTTTTGTGATAGTTGACTTTGGAGGTCCTTTCTTATGTGCAATCTTCTTTCTTATGTGCAATCTTCTTTCGAGGTTTAATGGTCATTTTAGGCTTCAATGATGTGAACCTAGACTGGACTTCGAGCTCTGCCTTGTGGTACGGCTTAGTAGATGAACCTTGTGTTGGATAAGGATGGTTTATGATTTCAATGATTGTTGCTGATGATTCCGATGAGAGTACAATGACACTCGTCCCTCTGATTTCATTGACCAAGTTACTTGAAACAAAACACACATTATATGCAATACAAGTTTAGTATAGGATGGTCTATGTATTTATAGTTGTACACATAGCCTTACAAACTAAAGTAAAGCACTCAATTGTTTTAATTTTCTAATGAAAAATCTTAGATTGTGTAAGTAACAATAGCAATAATGATTGAGCAATGCGCCTTAGTGCTTACAAGCACTCATCTCTTTGAATAAAGGAAGGCCCGGTCACACATTGTGACTGTTGGAGTTCCCATTTGTGTCTCTCTCTCTTTTTGCTCACCACCATAGCTCACTTCCAAGCAAGCTTCAATCCTTCTCACCTTTTACTAGGACTCTAACTTAGAGGCCTGGATGGCTTTCTGCAATATCATGTTGTATGAACGAGATGATCCTACCTACATGCCCTATCCAAGAAGGATTGGAGTTGACTTCAATTGGGAGGTGCATGGTAGATATGACTTCCCTCTGATCTATAGCATAAATGCCCCAATCTCTGAAGAAAGTCTGATCTTCATTGAAAGGAACCTCCACCCATCCATAACAAGTCTCCACAAAGACTTCTTATGTCCCAATCCACCCAGTCTTCACCACATGTAACTATCTCCGTCTATCACGAATATTATTAAAACAAAAACCTAATGTAGAGGAGGAGCAGTTGCTGCTCCTCTTTTTTGATATCAATGGTAGGATAGATAGTCATGTAATGGTTCGCCTCATGATTCTAGCCACCCTCTTGTCAGCATTTTGTATGAATCTCTTAAAAGACATGAGTGATAGTAGATTCATTGGGTGTAACCACCCATTTTTATCATCTACTCAAATCAATGTAAGAGCTAACTTGAAGGGATATTTGCAAACCAGGGTCTCCGTCTATCACGAATATTATTTTAAAAAAAAAACCTATTGTAGAGAAAGAGCAGTTGCCGCTCCTCTTTTTTGATATCAATGCTAGGATAGATAGTCATGTAACGGTGCGCCTCATGATGAGAGCCACCCTCTTGTCAGCATTTTGTATGAATTTCTTAAAAGATATGAGTGATAGTAGCTTCATTGGGTGTAACCACCCATTTTTATTATCTACTCCACTCAATGTAAGAGCTAACTTGAAGGGGTATTTGCAAACCAGGGCCTTCCTAAGCAATTTTCTCAAGCTGCCATACAACCTACCCCCTACTCTGAACATGGTGCTTCTTAGTGTGCTCCCTTTATAATTCAAAAAAAAAGAGAGGAAAAAGAAAAAAAATAGAAAGAAAAACGATAAGAAGGCAAAAGTTGGAAAGAAAAGAAACACAACAATGAAATTAGTCCATTTATACTCTACGAGAGTCACAGGCACTGCACCTAGGGACCAACCTAGCCCCTTCCCCACATCACAACTTAAGGCACATTAAGGGCGGGACATGATTAATAGACCTATCTCCCCAAGTCATGCACAACACCTCCATTTACATGGACCAGGTCCTCAAGTGTGGGACAACACCTTAGGCTTGCCCCATCTCCCTATTCCACCATCACTTGCACAACGCACTACATAGTAAGGTAGACACAACCCCTTAAGAAGTGTACTCTTTTTGTTTTCAAGAACATTGTATGGTAATGCTGCAAACCAACACCTAGGGAGGCCTTCATCGCGACCAATCATCTATCTTCGCCATTGGCAATCTCCCGAACTCGCTTCACAGAGCATGTCAAATGGGGACAATCTCCTCAACAACCCATGCACCATTCCTCGTCAACCCTCTGCAACTCAGTCCATACCATTAGGTGCCATGGGACTGGCACCCAGCTAGAAGAGGGATAATGTTACACTCTTAGAAGTCCAAGATGGAAAAGCCAAAAAAAAAAGGAAGACAATTCCAAGGCGAGAAAAACGAAAGAGGAAGGCACACTTAGAAAAAAATCTGAAGACATGAAGTGTAGGAAAAAGCCTCCAATGTAAAAGGAAGTACACAATAATAGGTGTACCATAATATGCTAGCAAGAAAAGCACTGGGTGCATTGCAATTCATTTCGTAAAAGAGTGTCGAGCTCTCTCTCGTGCAAATTGTAAAGAATGAGAGGCACAGGTTGAGGCCTATGCTAATAGGAAGGAGAAGAAAAAAGAGTAGAGAAAGGAACAAAGGCTGGACCAAAAAGGGGGGAAGGCCACCCAAGGAAGGGATAAGGGCATGTATACAAGTCAAGAAACGAAGAAAGAAGCTCATTCTTGTATGTGGCCAAACTTACTCTCTTCTTGCTTCTTGTTTTTACTTCCTTCTTGTGCATGAGAGAGGGAGAGAGTGTATAGGAGGGAGTGAGGGACCATGGAGAAGCTCTTCTTCTCCTCTCTTCATCTTCATATTCTTCTGTTTCCCCCTTCTTGCATGCATGGGTATGGAGGTTAAAGCTCAGAGCTTGGAGATGGAGTTTGCTTGAGGTCACACCTTAAATCGTGGAGCCATTGGTGGATTTATGGGGGGTGTTACTCGATTGGATTCAAAGGTAATCTCACTTCATTGGTATGTGGAAGAGTGCACACATCTATGTGAGAGGTAGCTATAGCTCTTAGCTTGAAACACTTGAAGTAGTAAGCAGTCCATGGGTCTTGGTGGTTTGCCCGCAAGGGCAACCACACCAAATATTAAAATTGAAATCTTTTGGCTTTATGCCTTTGCATTTCAATGGCTTAACCTACTTCTTTTGGATCAAGACTTACCAAATTTGTGTCTTCTACTAGTTGAAGTTGTTGCCATCTAACTTATCAATGTTAAAGATAGGACTATCCCCAAAAGCATTGGTCATAATCATTGCAAAATAAAGAGAATATGGGTTGTTGTAATTTTAGTAAAATAGTCCCAAAACTAAGCCAAAAGTATACGCAAAAGAAAAAGCACAAAGTAATGTACTGCTATCCACAAAATAAAAGTACTAAAGTACCCAAAACAAGCGTTTGCCCTCTAAAAATTTACTCAAAGAGAAAATATAGCAGTGCTATCCATAAAACCGCAGTAAACGAGAACTCAAATATAGGTATATGTCCAAGATAAAATGCTCCCAATGCAAGAAAAGTTTGGATAGAAACTAGACTTACAATGGAACTAGCAATAACCAATAAAGAGTATATAACTTCAAGTACCGAATACTATCAAAGAACCAAAAGTTTTAAATACATCAATGTATCCCAAACCAAGGGGTAAGCATGTTGGGGGTAAAGGTGCATGTGCTTGCACCACCCTGTATTTACTTCACACAATGTGACCACACACCTATACATTGCACATGGCAGGCACCCACCATCACTGCCACTTTTTTGTTTATTCTTTTAGTAGCTATTGATTAACGGTCACACATTGTGACCATTGGAGTTTCCACATACGATGTCTCTTTCTCTCTCTTACTCCATCCACCATAGCTTTTGCTTATGCTTGTGTGCTTCCACTCAAGCTCTACCTTTCAACTAGTATTGGAGCCAACCATTTAAGAAGCTTCTTCATCATTTGCTTTAGGCTAGATTCAAAGCTTCAGCTCAAGGCTTCATGGTAGCCATTGTTTTTTTCTCCCAAGGTATCCATTGTTTTTTCCCTTCTCCTGCTTGTTCCAAGTGTTGGCTTGTCAAAGAGCTTCCCAAGGCTCAACCGAGCCTTGTTGAGTGCTTATTGAGCTAAAAAGTAGTCATTCTATCCATGTTGAGTGGATACAAAGCATGCTATAAAAGTCATAGATAGTTATGACAACTTGATAACATTTTCATATTTTGGCCGTAACTTTTGCATACGATATCGGATTCATGCATCCTACAGCTTCAAATAAAGAGCGCAATGAGAGCTACGAATTTAAGTACTCATAGAGTTGATTTTATGTAGATTTCAGTTCTATGTTTTCCAAATAACAAAATGGTTCTGGTTTAGACAAGAAATAGTAAATTCCATAATGCATGTTTGATGCTTTGGGGATGCTATTTTGATGCTTGGATGATATGGTTATGCTTTGGGATGCTAGTTAGATTTTTAGAGCTTAATTTGCTTAGTTTTATAAAGTTTATTGCTTTCAAAATAAATTTGGATAGCAACAAGTATACAATAGTGAGTCTCATGCTTTGAATATCTATTATATCTACATGGTATTTTGGGTATGCTACATGTCTACAGTGGTATCTAATATTGAAATATTGATATATAAGTGTGGATATGGTTATGAAATGCATTGGCACTTGGATTTGAGTATTTGATGTACGTAGGCTTTCACTAATTGCTTTGAGCTTCCATGCTTATTCACTTATGGGTATCAAAGCTTCATCAAACACTTATGTTCCCAGATGTATTTGTGATACGTTTGGGTATTCTAGATGCTTTGATATATATGTATTAAGCTTTGCTTGCTTATTTTGCATTCTAGATTTGCTTCCATGGGGAGACATTTGTACTTACTTGGTAGAGCTTGGTTCTTTGGTTGGGACAATAGGACTCTTGGTTTATGTATATGCTCTCGTATATGCTTTTGGATGCAGTTACTCCTACTTGTGGGCTGATTTGATTCCGTATTCTTTGGACACTAAAAGTTACATCTATCAACAAATTGTCAATGATGTAGTGACAGTCTTTGGTATTGGTAGTCTATGCTTAGTCATTGCTAGTTATATTCTTTGTATCTTGATTGCTACACGAATATCCTTGGCAATGTGAGCTTTCTCTCATGACTATTTGCCCACAATTGGGTTGATATATACTACTGTCTTTATTAGAGCATTACTATAATTACAAATTTTAGCTTATCTTGGAGAGTAAACATTGTACTTTGGTAGTCTATTGCTTGCAATTGGTGGATATATTTATACTTTGGTATTCCCTTATATTTTGCCCTTGCTTTGGCTAAGTTTTGGGGGATTGATTTGTAGTGCTTTTATAGTAGCCCATTCTCTTGGATTTTACATTAGTATACTATTATTATGGCTAGTTCTTCGAATGATAGTGCTATTTTAAATATATTAGTTGAAGGAAGGGACTAGTATGTCCACACATTTGATTTCATTCTATTTTCAATTAGTTGACTCCATAGGGCATTGAGTTCAAGGATAAGCTCCCTTCCTTCTTCTTGGTCGTGACACTTCATAAGTCATGGGATACTTTCCATACTGGCATGTGTGCTAATATGCCTAAGGATGGTTCGAAACTCCAGGATGTTGAAGGTGCTTTACTTATAGAGAAGATAAACATAAAGAATATAGATGCAGCCCGTACTTCTCATGCATTGATTGTTAGGGGTAGATATGATGGTGAGAGTGGTAATGATCGTTGTAGTAGAGGCTTATAGAGGTCTCAATCTTGCATGCAATTTCATAGTAAGTTCCATGGTCATAAGGCCTCTCTTACATATCATTATTGTGGGAAGTAGGGTCATATTAGGACACATTGCCATAAGATATGCCCTGATAAGTGCAAGGAGAAAGGCAAGGGCAAAGTATAGGATAAATTTGATGATCACAACATTATTTTTAGTAAGTCCATCATGAAAATTGAGGAGATAAATACCTTGGAGTCTGAGTCTGATGATAATTATATCTTGGCAGCTTCTTCTCTTGATATTAATTAGTTGACTAATATCTTGTCCACTTTTTCTCAGTGTTGGCTACTTGATTTGAGGGATTTTTTCACCTATCATAGCATTATCATGTCCTATGAGACTAAGAAATGACATGGAATTAGATATTAATTGCCTTGGTTACAAATTGCTTTAGGAAACACATTTGTTTTACATGTTGTCCAACATGTTCTGGCTTTGACCAAAAGCCTATTCTTTGCTAGACAATTGGATGATGTAAGATATCATGTATCTTTTGGTGATTCCATGTGGAAGATTACCCATAGGAATCTTGTCTTTGCTTGAGATGCCAAGGCTGGCAATCCCTATCCCTTGCTTGTATCTGGGTCTATTGACTATGTTTTGGTTGTGAGTGACTAACATACCATGTGTATTTTTCTAGCATTTTCCCCTTGGATACATATTCTTAAAAGGAATGAAAATGCCTTCTCGTTTGTGCATCTTTTGCCCCTTGACTATAAATGTCTTGATTCATGTAATGATTGTCTTTATGGTAGGCAGACACACAATTCTCATAAGAAATTTGGCATTACATGCATGGGTGAGCCTCTACTGCTTGCTCATTGTAATGTATGTGGTCCCATTCCCTATTAGTTAAGGTGATACAAAGTATTTTATGACTTTTGTTGATAATTATTCATATAAGATTTAGGCATATCCCATAAAGCAAAAATCAGATGTATTGGCTACCTTCAAATATTGGCTTGCTCTTGTCGAGAACCAACTTGGCTATAGGTTGAAATGCCTAAGGTTAAATAATGGGGTTGAATATGTTTCTAAAGCATTTGAGCAGTTTTGCGATGAGAGCAAGGTATTAAGCGACAGTTGACCGCCCCATATACCCCACCCCAACATGGTGTTGCCAAGTGCATAAATAGGATAATTCAAGAAAGAGTCCAAAATATGCTTAGTCATGCATACTTCTGACGATATTTTTGGGCTAAGGCAATTATTACTGCCATCATACATTTGATATAAATAGATCCCCATACACTATTATTGATTGTTAGGTTGCAAAGGAGGTATGGTCTAGAAAACATCCCTCATATGCACAACTTAGATTTTTTGGATGTGAGGCTTTCTATCATGTATCCAAGGACAAAAACACAATAAGCCAATGAAATGCATCTTTCTTAGTTATGGGGTTGCATGTGAGATGGGTTGTGGGAGCTTTCACTCAACCACCAAGACCCACAGATCGCTTATTGCTCAAGCGTTTCGAGTTGAATACTAATGGCTACCTCTCACTTAGCTGTACGCACCCTCTACCCTACGAGTGTAGTGAGCTTACCTCTGTGCTTGATCGAGTACCCTTCTCTCTCAAACCTTCCAGTAGCTCCATGATCTGAGATGCGAGCTCAAGCAACCTCAATCCTCCATCTTCAAGCTCTATGCTCCATAGTTGCGCAAGATAAGAGATGAGAAAAAGAAGAGAGGAGAAGATGGAGAGCTTCTCCACCACGGTCCCTCACTCTAACACACTCACTCCCTCACTCTCTCACACTTCCTCACTCACTCTCTCAAGCATAAGGAAGAACAAGAAGAAGAGAAGAAGAAGCAGAGAACCACTTTTTGCCACATACCAAGAATGAGCTTCTCCATTCACTTTTTAGCTTTTATACATGGCCTAATCCCTTTTGGGCACTTATTCCCTTTTTTACATGACCGGTCATCTTGCCTGGGTCCCCTTTTCCTATTCTCTTCTATTTATAGTATCCCTTCACCTATGCCCGTCTACATGTTACAAATTGCACAGGAGGGAGCCTTGCGCTCTTTTACAAAAATTGAGGGGTGCTTTTGCATTTTAAAATGTGCCTTTTCCTTTTTGCATTTGTGTTGAACTTCTAAGGTTGCCCTTGTGCTTTTGGCGTTTTCTCCTCTTATTCCTTTCGTCACGCCACCTTTTTTCGTATTTTTGAATTGTCTTGAATTTTCTTTTGCTTTCTTTTTCTGTGTCTTGTATTGGGGTTAACATTACCCCCCTCCTCCTGAACAGCTGTTGATGAGGACTCGGGTAGTTGAAGGGTTGCCATGTGGGTCGATGATGGGGCCTTTCGAGGATTAGACATGGAAAAGAAGCATTTCAAAACAATGGAGATTGTTGAGGTCAAGAGTGGATTAAGTGGGTAATGGGTCCTCTTAAGTTAGTGGTTGATTGCGAGGTATCAGATTCACCTAACAAGAAAAAGAAAGTGCACTGCCTAAGGGGCGTGTCTACCTTATCGTGCAATGCATTATGTCTGTGCTAGTGGAACTAGAAGTTAACAAGCCTAGGGTGCTATCCCACACTTGAGGACCTAGTTCATGCATAGGGAAGGTGCAGTGGGTGTAGCTTAGGGAGATAGATCTAACCTTAGGCGAGTGTGACCTCCTTAGGTGTGTCCTGCCCTTGATGTGCCCTAAGTGTGTTATTGGTCTTCTCTTTTGATACGCCCTAAGGGTGCTCATCAAAAGTAAGATGTATTTCTTGTTTTCTCTTTTGATTTTGTTTTCCTTTTCTCTGCTCTTTTTCTCTCTTTTTTTTTGAAGGCACATGAAGAACTAGTCCTCTGTTCATGATCATGGGAGGAAGAGGTTGGGGGACTTGAGGGACTTGCTAAGAGAGTTCTTACCCTGCATGTAGGCCTTTAGATTTATGTATACATTTAGAGGGGTTGTGGACAAGAATGAATGATTACATCTAGCGAATAGGCTATCATTCATATCCTTTATTAGAGCCACACAAAAAGATGGGAGAAGTGTGACTCACATCATGAGTCTAGCCATTGCGTAATTGTCTATGTTGGTGTTTAAGTAAAAAAAGAGGGGCGATAGGTGATATTCCTGAGTGATAGGATCCTATGTGAGCAACACCCTAAGTAACCTAAGGTAATTGCAAGTTGTAATGAAGGCTGGATCATGGCAAGTGGAGAACTCAATAAGGAAGTGGGAGATAGAGGGCCTAAGGTCATCTACAGAGAATGTGAGGGCTTCTTTTGGTTTAGTGGCATTTACATTATATCTCTTGGGAAAGTCATAGTGGCCATGGATGTCAGAATTAAAATCCACTCCTACCCTTCTTAGATATGCTATATAGGTCACGTCATCTCTTTCATAGGGTAGGGTGTTGCAAAAAGACATCCATGCATCCATGTTTGCATCCCAAATCCTTCTCCTTCAATTGGGTTGTACTTCATACCCCTTCATAGTCTTGGGCACTTCCGTGACCTTATCTTCCCAATAATCAGGTGATTCTGTCCTCCACAATGTTAGGTTTTTTTCTCTTTCTTCATTCCATTAATCCCTAAGTCTCTTGCCCATGTTTATCACCTCTTCCACCACTCTAGGGGATAGCACTTGGCTCATTGTGGGTGGGAATCGAAAGGTAAACTCAAAGGGTTGGCATTTATTTTCCCACTGTTCCCACACCACAAGTTCCATGTTCCAACTTACAAAAAAGCACTCTTCTCTTTGTGGGATAGGGACTTCTAGAACTGCTAGAGGTTGCACCCTTAGCCTTCTTCATGGCTGCTCCAACATCTTCTCTCTCTTCCTTCTAAATTAGGCTTTCCTTTATGGAGTTGAATCTTCTTGTTGAACTTCCTGCTGTGATTTTGATCATGGAGGGCTTGATTGTGGAACTTGTTCTTCTTCTTGTTGGCCCACCTCAAAATCTGACCCTCCTCCAGTAGGTGGCACGTGTTGCTCTTCTCCTCTTGTGGACTCTAGTGGTCTCTGTTCCTCCTTATACCCTAGCAATTCTACTTCTTGAGCTGTCAACCTTGCCCTTAGCAAGTATTCTCTTTGCTCTTGACTGGTTTCTACTTCTTGCATTTGGGTACACAAGCCATGCCTTATAGCTCTGCAGACGATCTCTAACTTCTTCTTCAAAACTTCTATGGCCTCCTCCTCTTCTGGTTATGTGATATCTAGAATGATGTTGAGGAAAGCACGTTGTTGGCCCACCATTCTTGTCTCCATGGCCTTTGCCCTACTCTCTGCTAGCACTCTCTTACTTTTTGCATGGGCTAGATGGCTTGCCAAGTCCATCACTCTTTCCTCGCTCTTAACTACCCATTCTTTGGCTCTTTGCTTCATTTCTTCTAGACTTCTTTTTTGTCTTTGGACTAAAGCCACCATTCTTGGCTCTTGCTCTTTTCATATTTGGGTTGGTTTTTCTTTCTTCTCTTCCAAGCGCTTCATTTCACCTTTCAACCTTTCTTGCTCTTCTAGGTTTGCATTGCTACTCTTAGGGTAGGGACGAAAAACTCTAATGGCAAGATTGCTTTGGTTGTCCCATAGCTCAGCTTGAAGGGTGTTTGCCTGATTGCCATATTATAGATTTTCCTATAGGCCCATAGCGCTACCATAAGCTTATTGTCCCAATCGCTGTGCGAGGCAGAGACTACTTTAGTTAGCACATTCACTAGGATTTTGTTTGTGGATTCTGCCTAACCTTTAAGGGTAGTATGGTGATGATTTCCTATGGATGATTAGGAAGGTCGAAAGCAAGCGAGCAATTACTTCATTAATGAAATGAGTGCCTTGGTCATAACTAGTTCAATGGGGCAACTGAATCGTGAGATCACTTGATCCCAAAGGAACTTAGTCATAGTCCTAGCATCATTCTTCTTGATGGCTCGAGCTTTGGCCCATTTTGTGAGGTAATCTGTTGTGCTACAACGATGTACTTGGCCTGGGAGTATTGTGCCACGGGGCTGATTGGCCCAATGAAGTCAATGCCCCATTTTTCGAAGGGTTTTCATGGTATGCTTGGGATCAACTCCATCCTATCTTTATGAATAGGGACCTTGGTCCTTTGGCACTCGTCACAATACTTGAAAAACTTAGCAGTATCGTGGAATAGGGTGGGCCACCATAGTTGAGATTGTAACACCTTGTGGGCTTAGTATCTCCATTGAAGTGTCCTCTAGCAATTCCATCATGTGCTTTAGTTGCACATGCATTTCATGCTCACATACACATCTCCACAATAGGCCATCCTGTCCTAACCTATAGAGATGGCCGGCGATCAATTGATAGGGTTGAATCTTAAGGATGAGGCGGCTTAGCCTAGCCTTCTCAATAGGTCTTTTAGACAATCTGTGTCCTTGACCCCCTCTCTACATGCTATACTTGATCTTGAGTAGGCCAATGTATGCTTACTAAAAGTAGTGATTATCTTGACAGTGGGAGGCTAAGGTGTATTCTTTGTGTTGAAGTCAAAATTGCACTTACTAATCCAATTGAAGGTTCATCCAAGTATGATATCCTTCCCCACATATTGATAGCACAAAAAACATAAGAGAAATGCTTTTTATCTCATTCTCATCAATACCTGGCACTTTTTGAAGAGAGAGTAAGGTGCTCCTTTGTAGGTTTTGATTGTAGGAATGGTTGGCAAAGTTCACAATAAACATAAGTGGAATGTTTTTTGTCTCATTGCCATCAATAACTTGCACTTTTTGAAGAGAGAGTAAGGTTATCCTTTTTATAGGGGTTGATTGTAGCAATGGTTGGCACAAGTTTTAGCTCACCAAATTCTGCTTAAGCATCATAAGTGAGAATGTTGAAATTAGATCCTTCGTTAATGAGAGCATCAAATTGTTGATGCTCTTTGTTTGCTATTAACTTTACTCTAAGATATGTAGGTGGTACAAGCTCACCTTTTGGGTTCAATCTTAGTGGTGCTCACTAATCTAACTCCAATGTGAGGCAAAGGCATGGGTGGCTTATGTTGCAAATGTTCAATTGGGTGATAGTTCTCTCTCTTTGCTATTAACTTGACTCTAAGATATACAAGTGGTACAAGCTCCATCTTTTAGGTTCAATCTTAGTGGTTCTCACTACTCTAACTCCAATGTGAGGCAAAGGCATGGGTAGCTCATGTTGCAAATCTTCAAATTGAGTGATAGTGATATAGCTTCTATTAAAGTAGCCTATCCCCTTGCCTTCTAGTGTTTCAAGCTTGACATCACCCATTTTGCTAATTGAGTTGATGTTGTATGGCCCTCTCCACAAAATTTCATCTATTCATTATATTCCTTCAATGAATAAAGGAGCTAATGTCACCTTTCTTAAAGTCCCATTGTTATGTGTTTGTTCCTATGTACTTTTCACATATTGGGGTATGCATGACCAGTAATAACTTATGAACACATTTGGGTGCTAATTTCTTCTTCACCATTGGCTACTCGCACCTTAATGGGCTCTTGTAGATTTGTGGCAAGACATTTCAATCTATTAACATCTGACTTATTGGCAAAACTATGGGTACTACCACTATCTATCAAAATGAAAACATGTTTCCCATGGATGTATAGTGCATAAGAAGTGTATTGAGGCTCCTAAAAACCTATCCAAGAATCCATAGAGATAGAGCAAAGTTTAGCGGCAATACTAGTGTGTAAGTCAATCCCACTTGGATCAAATGGTACATTGCCACTTGGATCAAAAGGAAAGCCATATGATGGGTCATAAAACTGATCCTAATGAAAGTCCTCATCATGATCTTTAGGTTATTCAAGCTTTAAGACACTTAATTCAATATTCATTGCCTTTCGCACCATTCTTATATGGAATTCGTAGAATAAGAATTGGAAACTCAATAGGTAGCGTAAAGGGAGATCTCGCTCAACCGCCAAGACCCACGGACCGTTTATTCATTTAAGCGTTTCAAGCGAGCACTAGTAGCTACCTCTCACATAGCCGACATGGTATCCCTCTCTACGAGTGTAGTGAGCTTACCTTGATGCCCGATTGAGTTGCTTCCTCTCTCAAGCACTCTGATAGCTCCACGATTCATGATGCAAGCTCAAGCATCCTCAAGCCTCTTCCTCTAATCTCCATCCTCCATAGCTATGCAGGAGACGAGAGAAGAGAAAAAGAAGAGAGGAAATGGTGGAGGGCTTCATCGTGAAGATCCCTCACCCTCACACACACACTCCCTCACTCACTCACACTCCCTTCCTCAAGCACTCACAAGTAAGCAAGCAAGAGAAGAGAAGGAGAGAAGGAGAGAAGAAGAAGAGTCCACTTTGCCACACATCAAAGAAAGAGCTCTTCATTCACTTTTCAACTTTATGTACAAAACCCTAAATCCCTTTTGGGCGATCATCCCCTTCTCCCCTTTTTTACATGATCACTAATCGTTGTGGCAAGGTCCTTTTTCCATTTCCTCCTATGTCCCTTCTATTTGCCTTCCTTTCTACCGCCCATCTACCTTTACAATTTGCACAGGAGGGAGCTTGGTGCTCTTTCACAAAAAGTTTTAGGGGTGCCTTGCATTTAAGAATGCATTTTTGCCTTTGACTTAGCTTACGTTTTTCCACTTTTTCACTTTCTTTTTGTGCTAAGGTTAACATTACCCCCTCCTAGTTTAGTGCCAGTCCCATGGCATTGATGGGTAGTAGTTGGAAGATGGGGTGGGTGTAGCCAGATGGATTTTTTGAGTCTGTATACAAGCCCTTGCCGGGAATGGTGTTGGGTGGACCAACCTTGAAATTGAGGATATAGTTGGTGCAGGTCCTTCCCCACTGACCTAGAGTGGATATGTCCCTTGAATGTGGTGTTGGATGAATCTCCCTCTCACCGGCCGAGGTTGCAACAACACGAGCGGAACCTAGCTTTTTCTGATCCCCTTCAAGGTGCCTTATCTCTTTGTCTATGTCTGTTCAGAGTTCACCATCCACACAGGAGGAAACCTGTATTCCTCATAAAATGAATTACATTGTGCCTTGTGCTTTCCTTGTGAGGGCCTTCAGAGGTTCTCCTTCATTTTTGAGAGAGCGTTGCTAGAATATTTTGTGCTTATCGTCATCCTTGAGAGAGCATGCTTCATCCTAGACAGGGCCTCCATCATCATTGAGAGAGGACCTTGTCACAATAGGTGGAGCTCCCTCTTTTTCTAAGTTTGCCTTGTCATGTGCTGTTCCAAATGAGCTTCTTCATTCACTTTTTGACTAGGGCTACCTTGGTCTGCATTTGCGGTGTTTTGTCTACATGGTGACATGTCATGTAAGAGGACTCCCCTCCTAGACGGCGGGTGCTAGTTCTAGGACACTTGCAATTTGGAGCTGATGAAGTTTCGTTAATTGAAAAGGGAGGTTGTGGAAGTCGATGATGATGGGGTATTGGTCTTGGGAAGTAGTTGATCAACCGGTTAAGGTGGTGGAGGCCGGGAGCGCATTGCATGGATGATGGGGCCTTCGACGTTGGTGGTTGGATCCTTGTTTGTACCTGAAAAGAAAAGAAGGTGCACTATCTAGGGGTGTGTCAGCTTTTTCGTGTGATGCATTGTGCTTGTGCTACTGGAACTGGGAGGTGCCTGGGTATTGCCCCCACTTGAGAACCCAGTTTGTGCATAAGGGAGGTGCAATGCGTGTAGCTTGGGGTGATAGGTCTAGAGTGTTACCTCCTTGGGTATGTCATGCCCTTGATGTGCCCTAAGTGTGAAGTGGGGAATCAAAATGAGGCTAGGGGGTTAGGGATGGAGCCGGCCGATTGAAGCCACTGGACGCACCCAACTTGAGAACCCCTAGGTGTAGTGACTATGACCGATGTGGAGTTAAGTGCTTTTTTTGCATTTGCTTCTCTTTCATTCAGATTTGTTTCTTCCTTTTCTTTCTCTCTCTTTTTCTTTTCTTTTTCCTTTTTTTTTTGGATTCTTTCTTTGTTCTGGATTTACATAGATATGATGAAAGCTAAGTTTCATCCTCAGAGTCATGAGGATGAGGTGGAGGAGGGGGTGTAAGAGATTTATTGAGGAATTGCAGACTCTGCAAGTACCCTTTGAGGTTCAGGCAGACTTGTAGAGTGGTGGTAGAGAGGAATGGATGATTGCAATGCGTAAAGCAACTATCATTCATATCCTCTAGAAGGAATAAACAAAACGAGGGGAGAAAAGTAGCATGTATTATTAGTCGTGCAGCTGCCTATGGCATTGGGATCAAAGAAAAGGGGTGGAAGGTTGCGTTCTTGTGGGGTGGGATTTTGCCTAAGTAGTATCCTAAGTAGCCTAAGGTAATTACAGGTAGTAATGAATAAAGGGTCGAGGCACGAGGAGAATTCATCCATAAAATGGACAATAGAGTCACCTAGATTTTCTAGGGTAAAGAGAAGGGCTTCTTTCGATGTGGTTTATGAGGAAGTCGTATTGACCGTGGACATTTGGGGTCAAAATCCACTCTCATTCTTTGGGGGTATGGCATGGATATCGGGTTGTTGCATTCGAATGGGAGGGTGTTGTAGAATGCCACCCAAGTATCCATGTTTATGTCACATAGGCGCATTCTCCATGTAGGTTGGCACTCGTAGCCCAGCATTGATCTCGGGACCTCAAAAACCTTGTCTTGCCAAAATTCTGCACACTTTGTACCCCAAAGAGTGGGGTATTTCTCTCTCTCCTTCAGTCATCTGTCTCCTAGCCTACTTTCAATGGCAATAACCTCTTCTACCACCTTAATGGGGAGGACTTGACTCAAGTTGGTGGGGAAGTGGAAGTTAAGATAAAAAAGCTACTGTGCACTTTCCTGTTGCTCCTAGATGATGAGATCTATGTGGAAGCTGGCTGGGAGGTCATCTGAGGTTGGTGGAACGAGTGTAGTCGACCCTATTACTGGTCTAGCATTTAATCTTCTCCTGGCTTCCTCCACCATCTATTTCCTTTTGTCTTTCAGCACTGCTTTTCTCACGGTGGAGGTGTTAGTTGGTTTTGCTGGTCTTTTGGGAGTGGAGAAGGAGTTGGTGGGACTAATTCCTCTTCATGAGGTCCCATCTCAAAGTTCAGTCCAACCTCTTCCTCTTGTTGGGCTTCGTGCTGTGCCCCTTCGGTGAACCCTAATGTGTTCACCTCTTGTGGGGTCAGGCCTGCTTGCAACATATACTTTCTTTGCTCTTCGGAGCTTAGGCGGACTCCCATTGGTTGCGTCGACATCTACAGGCCTCCCTTCAGGGCCATGTTGCATGCAATTCCAAGCTTCTTCTTAATTGTCTCAATAGCCTCCCTTTCCTCTATCTAAGTGACATCGAGTAGCGTATTGAGGAAGGTGCGTTGCTGGGCCTTGAAACTCATGTGGATAGCCGTTGCTCTACTTTCAGCCAATACTTTATATTTCTCCACCTGAGCTAAATGGTGCACTAAGGCTTTTATCTTCTTTCGTTCTGATTGGCCCATTCTTCTGCACTCCTCTTCATGTCCTCGAGGCTTTCCCCCTACCTCTGAGCTAGCATTGTCAGCCTTCGTTCTTGATCTTCGATTTCTCCTCTTAGCTTTTGCTGCTCTTCCTATGCCGAGGCCACCTCTTGTGTCAAAATTTCCACCTCTTTTTCATATATCTTCGTGCTCTTTCCTCCCTCAGTGCCTCCTAAGCACTTGGTTCAAGCCTCCTAACCTTCCTATTGTTCTTGCATAGCCACTCTTAAGATTGAGACAATGAATTAAATTGGAATAATGGTATCAATGCCATACATCAATTTAAATGGATTTTGGCCAATTCCAGTCTTGTAGGCTATATGGTATGCCCATAATACTACCATAAATTTGGTCCTAGTTGCTTTGAGAAGCTAACACTATCTTGGTTAGTACATTGATTAGGATTTTATTCATTGCCTTTTCTTGTTTTTTTTCTTGAGGGCAGTAGGGATATGGGAGAATACTTTTTGTGAATAACTATAAATGTGGACAATACGTGTGCAATCACTTCATTGTTGATAAAATGTGTGCCATGGTCACTCGTGATCTCGATGTTGAGATATCGAGCTCCACTCGTGATATGCCAGGGTGACCGTTGTGCATTTATGTCACCGACTTGTCAGTTGTTGCAGATGCGGTTGGTACACCGCCCATGAATAATAGCTAGATGACAGCTATCCTTATCTACTCTAGTTCATGGCTCAGTTAGTATGCCACCTTAGTTAGTTGAGTTTGGTTTGAGACCCATATATAGGGTTCTTCTATTTCTATGTACTAGAGTTATTTTTGGCTTACACAACTAAGAGGAAAACTATTTTCAGCCTCTACCCTTGTGTGTATTCCCCCATTGTGCAAGCAAGAAAGCTACAAGTGAGACTCCTTCCTTCTCTCCCACAATCGTGACATGGTATCAGAGCCTTGTTCGTGGTAAGGAGCTCAAGAAAGCAAGCCAAGTTTGCGGTGTTCTGGTAAGAGGACCAGTGTTGCTTTCATTTTTCTGTTTTGGGAGCAAGTCTCTGCAGGTAGCACAGCCAGAAAGTGCAAGAGTGCATTGTCTCAGATTGAGACGCCCTTCGTGGTGTAGCAAGAGGGCAATATATGCTGCCCTCTTGCTCTGTTTTGGATTTGAGGCCATTTCGAGGCCTGTTTGAGGCCTGTTTTTTTTATTTGAGGCCATTTCGAGGCCTGTTTTGGAGGCGGAAGTTTTCTGCACGCACTCAGGAAAAGGCCATGTTTTATGCTGTGCGACCACTGTTCTACAGGTCGGTGAAAAGTTACCACGGAAATTGCATCGTATGCTTGTGTGCAGAGACATTGGGAGTTACAAAATCATCCTTGTTTCCTGTTTATGAAAATTGTCACTAGGAAGTGACTGTGTGGTCAAATACCACTTTCGCTAGTTTTGCAGATTTGCCATTGTGAGGGTGAAGCCGTGTTTTTTGCAGTGACATAATTTTATGCAGTGTTCTGTAATGGCGTCTGATTCTCTTTCACAGATTGTAACTGAAAATCTTGACAAGAACAACTTTCAAGCATGGAAGTTTAGAATGACGAATTTCCTTATGGGAAAAGGATATTGGGAATTTGTTGCAGGAAATGAAGAAGAACCAATTCTTCCTGATGTTCCTAATCAATAGCAAATGCAGGCATTTAAAGCATGGCATGAGAGAGCCAGGAAAGTTATGTACTGGCTGTCTATCAGTATTTTAGACTCTATGATTGTGCATATTCAGGATGCAAGTACGCCAAAGGAGGCATGGGATACTTTGTCAAAAATATATAGCACAAATACGCAAGCCAGGAAAATGCAGCTCAAGCAAGAGTTGTATAATGTGCAAAGAGAAAGTATGAGCATCAATGACTACCACATGAAGGTGAAGAAGATTGCAGATGCACTTGCTTCCATTGGGTCACCAGTGGAAGATGATGATTTAGTTTCTGTGACCTTGAATGGTCTAGGAAAGGATTATGCACAGTTTCGAACATCCATTTCAGTTCATGAAAGATTTCCTGATTTTGAGGAGTTGATTGCTCTTCTAATTTCTGAGGAGCAGAGAAATGGTGGTGCATCTTCTTCAGGAGGAACTTCAAAAGAAACTATCTTCTACTCAAATGCTGGAAGAGGTAGAGGCAGAGGTAGAGGAGGCCGATCTGGAGGCCGTGGTAGAAATCAGAATATGCAATAGACTCAAGAAAACCATTCCTATGGAGGAGGACGTGGTAACTCTAGAGGCAGGGGGAGCCAAAGAGGTCGTGGTGGATGGCAAAGAGGCCAAAATGCAAACAGCAATGTTGAATGCTACTACTGTGGTAAAATGGGTCATATGGCTAAAGACTGCTATAAAAAGCAGAATGACATCATGAATGAAAAATTGCAACAAGGAAATTATGCATCTTCTAGTAGATAGGGTGATGATAGAAATGTGCATTTGTTTATGGTGCAACACATGAACAATTCTGTGACAAGTGCAGAAGAAAGCAACGAAGTGTGGTATGTTGACTCAGATGCATCAAACCACATGACAGGTCATGCAGAATGGATGCAAGATGCAAGAAAAATGAAAAAACCAGGATTTGTGGAGACTGGTGATGATACTGCACATCCTATTGTGCAGATTGGAAAAATTCATTTGTCTATGCAGGATGGGAAAAAGAAATACCTGTCAGATGTATTTCATGTCCTGAATATCACCAAGAATCTGGTTTCTATTGGTCAAATGGTTGAGTAGGGCTTGCAGGTCAGATTTAATCCTTATGGATGCTTTGTTGAGGATATGAAAAATAAAGGTCGCTTGATAGCAAAAGGAAAGAAGAAGGGCAGAATGTTTACATTGGATGCAAACATGCCTGAATTGAGTGCAGCAATGTTTGCACATGGGACCGGTGTAGTTGCAGATATTGATATCTGGCATAAACGCATTGATCATGTTAATGTACATCGACTTAAATCAATGCAGGCCCAAAATATTGTAGCAGGATTGCCTAAATTCAAGGTTGCAGAAATGCATAAGGTATGTGAAGCCTGTCAGTTTGGAAAACAGGCAAAGAAACCATTTCCTAGACATGTTCAAGAGAGTAAGAAGCCATTGGAATTAATCCACTCTGATGTGTGGACTACTAAAGCTGCATCTCTTGGAGGCTGTCATTATTTTGTCACTTTTATTGATGACTATAGCAGAAAAGTTTAGGTGTATTTTATGAAAAAGAAAAGTGAAGTTTTTGGGCATTTCAAAACTCTTAAAGCTATGGTTGAAAAAGAAACAAGCCTGCAAATAAAATGCCTAAGGTCAGATGGAGGGGGAGAGTACCTCTCAAATGAGTTTGCAAAGTTCCTCAGGAGCATGGCATAAAGCAGCAATATTCATGCAGTCATACCCCACAACAAAATGGAATTACAGAAAGGAAAAACAGGCATATTGGAGAGGTATCTCGTGCCATGCTCAATGAAAAAAACCTGCCAAATTTTTATTGGGCTGAGGGAGTTGCTATAGCAGTCTACATAATGAACAGGACTCCCACTGCAGCAATACATAGGATGACTCCAGAGGAGAGGTATACTGGTAGGAAACCAGATATTTCTCATTTGAAAATTTTTGGTTGTATTGCCTATGTTCATGTGCCAGATGATTTGAGATCCAAGTTGGATCCAAACGCTGAGAAGTGCATCTTTATTGGTTACTCTTTGCAGCAGAAAGGGTATAGATGCTATAACCCTTCTACTCGTAAGTTTACAATGAGCAGAGATGTTGTTTTTGATGAGATGAGTAACTGGTATAAACCAGTAAATGTGATTGATAATGTAGATGCACAAAATGGTAATGCTGTACAGAATTCACAGCAGCAGTCATAAGATATTAGTGGACCTGGAGCGTCCTCTAGCAGTGGTTCACATTCTTCACCATGGACAGGCAGATTGAGATCAGGAGAATTTTCTCAAAGCAATGCAGATAGTGGTATGTAGGTATCACGAAAAGGAAAAGGGTAGATCAACCCATGTTTGATGTGAATGTAGGTCACTCTTATGTGGATGGTGAATCCAGTGGCTTAGAACAGAGCATTGATGATGAGTTGTGTATTCCTTCTATTGTTACACCTGGAGTAAGGAAGACCAGGGATGTTTTGAGAGCACCTGAAAGTGAGCCTACTTTGCGTAGGTCTACCAGAGCTAGGTATCCTGTGGATAGGCTGAAATGTGATGGATTTACAGCCATTCACTATGCATATATAGTCAAAGTGATACAGGAACCAGGACTCACTTCTTTTGAGCAAGCCATGGGAAAAAAAAAATGGGAGAAAGCCATGGATGAAGAAATGGATGCCTTGAAAGCAAATGCTACATGGGAGTTGGTACCTTTGTTTAAAGATAAGAATGCAATTGGCTGTAAGTGGGTTTATAAGGTGAAGCACAACACAGATGGTTCTGTGAACAGATACAAGGCAAGATTAGTAGTCAAGGGGTATGCACAAACATATAGCATTGACTATGAAGAAACATTCAGTCCGGTTGCAAGGATGGCAACCGTAAGAGCAGTCATTGCTATGGTTGCATCAAAGGGATGGTCTTTACATCAGATGGATGTAAAGAATGCCTTCTTGCATGGTGATTTGCAAGAAGAGGTCTATATGGAGCAGCCACCAGGTTATGTGCATGTTGTTCATCCTGAGTTTGTTTGTAGGTTGAAGAAAGCCTTGTGTGGCTTGAAGCAAGCACCTAGAGCATGGTCTGACAAGATAGGACAATATCTTGTCACTATTGGCTTTCAGATTTCCAAGGCAGATTTCTCACTTTATGTGAGAAAAACAGAGAAAGGTATTATGCTGCTTGTGATTTATGTTGATGATTTGATTATCACAGGTGATAGTGATGAATATATCCTTCATGTGAAAATGCTATTGAAGCAAAAGTTTGAGATGAAGGATTTGGGAGAGCTGCGTTATTTCTTGGGCATTGAGGTGATTAGATCACCAAGTGGGATATGGCTCTTGCAGAGGCAGTATGTATTGGACATGCTGTCCAAATATGGGATGACAGGCTGTAAGCCTATTTCAGTTCCTTTGGAGCAGAATGTGAAGTTGAGCACAGATGCAGGTGAGCTTCTCGAAGACCCTACTATGTACAGACGCATAGTAGGAAGTTTGATTTATATGACTATTACCATGCCAGATTTGAGCTATGCTGTTGGATTGGTAAGTCAGTTTATGTAGGCTCCAAGGAAACCACATTTGGATGCGGCTAGACACATACTCAAATATGTGAAGTCCACATTGTAGTATGGACTATTTTATGAGACTGGGGTTTAGATACAGTTGCATGGATACACTGATGCTGATTGGGCTCGTAGTATTTCTGATAGACGATCTACCAGTGGATATGTGTTCTCTTTTGGGAGTGCTGTAGTCACTTGAAGCAGCAAAAAACAACCTACAGTTGCCTTATCGAGCACAGAGGCTGAGTACAGGGATGCAGCAATGGCTGCATGTGAGGTAGCTTGGTTGCATAAGCTACTTTATGATATGCATCAGCCTATAGATGGCCAGTTGTCATTTATTGTGAGAACATGAGTAGTATACACTTGGCAAATAACCCAGTCTATCATTCTAGAACAAAGCACATTGAGGTGCATTATCACTATGTGCGGGAGAGGGTTTTACTAGGTCTTATTGATCTAGTTTATGTCAGCATAGAGGATCAGGTAGCTAACATATTCACGAAGGCATTGGGCACAGAGAAGCTGCGCAAGTTCAGAGACCTGCTTGGTGTGCAGGAATTGGGATTGAGCTCGAGGGGAAGTGTTGAGATATCGAGCTCCACTCGTGATATGCCAGGATGACTGTTGTGCATTTATGTCACCGACTTGTCAGTTGCAGATGCGGTTGATACACCGCCCATGAATAATAGCTAGATGACATCTATCCTTATCTACTCTAGTTCGTGGCTCAGTTAGTATGCCACCTTAGTTAGTTGAGTTTGGTTTGAGACCCATATATAGGGTTCTTCTATTTCTATGTACTAGAGTTCTTTTTGGCTTACACAACTAAGAAGAGGAAAACTATTTTCAGCCTCCACCCTTGTGTGTATTCCCCCATTGTGCAAGCAAGAAAGCTACAAGTGAGACTCCTTCCTTCTCTCCCACAATCGTGACACTCGATGGGTAGCCAAATTGAGATCACCCACTTCCATAAGAACTTTGTTGTTATTCTAGTGTCATGCTTTTAAGTAGCTCTGGCTTAGTTGGTCAGGTAATTGCAACAATGATATATCTTTCTTTTATTCTTTTTCCCTTCTCCTACTTTGTTCTCTTGAATCCTTTTTATGTGATTATCTTTATTCAGTTTTCCACTAGGTGGTGACTTTTTTGGGCAATGTGACAATTCCTTGGGTAGGTTGTGCTTTTGTGGAGCGTCCTAGTGCTATGTTGATTATTCTAGTGAGTATGTTATAAAGTTGATTATACTTTCTTCAAATAAATGGATCTTACATTAGGATCCTAAGTGAGAATCTTTTGGCCTTGATTATGGACTCATGGACTTCCTATATCCATAGGTCATTTGAATTCCTAGTCAGAATATTCTCTATTAGTATGTCTTCCATGAAGCTCTTAGGAATTCTAGTCATGGAAGAGGTCGAATTGTTGTAATTGAACCTATGGTGAAAGATTTGGGACTTTACATACAATTCCTCCTCCACAATGGCACTTAACAGAAGTCCATTTTGATTAGCATAAAGTTTTTCCCATTATGGGTTTTTACGAAGATCTCTCATACTTTTCCTCTTTTTGTTTGATTCCTAGGGTAGGGTCTATTAGTTTTGGTTTGAGTCTCAATATTAAGACTTTATGTTACCCCCTTATCAAATAGCCTAATACACTAGTTTTTGAGTTGTATTCATAGTCCTGAATGAATTTCAAACATGTGGTCAAATGAGCAAGTTTGTTGCATGTTTTAATGTAGAAGTGCAAACCTCATCGTTCTACTAGCTTTTCATCCATGTTAGTTTTATTAACTTGCTCATCATAGCTTTTTAACATAGGAACTTAAGGTCATTTATTCCCCAAATGGTAGGTTGTAAGTCATATTCCTTACAATATTTGACAGTGACAGCAAACTTATCTTTATTTCTAAGATCATTAATTAGGGAAGGTAATAGAATGTTACAATCTTCTTTTGGTGGAGTTGAAACTCATACCATATGCACATTTATAATAATAAATTGCCATGAGAATTATATGAAAATAAGAAAATCATGCACTTGGAAGCAGAGCTTTAATATGGTCATGGTTCTATTATACTTGATGATACCAATGTGAGTTATTATAGTTTCAATAATTTTTTTTGTTTCAATTTTTTGTTCGTTATGATTTTTTCCATGGGTATCTTTCATTCCTACCCTTTCAATGGTAGCAAATATCTTCTTAGTTGGAGATGAGAGAGAGAGAGAGAGAGAGAGAGAGAGAGAGAGAGAGAGAGAGAGAGAGAGAGAGAGAGAGAGAGAGAGAGAGAGAGAGAGAGAGAGAGAGAGAGAGAGAGAGAGAGAGAGAGAGAGAGAGAGAGAGAGAGAGAGAGAGAGAGAGAGAGAGAGAGAGAGAGAGTGTGTGTGTGTGTGTGTGTGTGTGTGTGTGTGCGTGTGTGAAATAACAAAGAAGGGCCTTCAAGTTGGCTTCGACATATAGTTCTTTTTCAAGAAGAATCTTATCTAATAGAGTGTCTTCCTCTAGTTCCAATGGATATGATAAGTCGTGAGCAATTAGAATTGCGCTAAGTGAGATGCCACTATAGTGTGTTGGATTGTGTTACAAGATCTTGATAACACGTCATTGCTCTACGTAATCTATCCATATAATTTGAGAGTTCATCAACATGAACACTAAATATAGTATGTGAAATTGGGCACCCCTACTTCACCTTGATGGTATTGTCCATCATATCAGAGAGCCCTCTTGGAGCACAAACCCTCCCCATCACTCACTCATACGAGGCATAAATCCCTCTGTATGTATGTATGTATGTATGTATGTATGTATGTATGTATGTATAGAGAGAGAGAGAGAGAGAGAGAGAGAGAGAGAGAGAGAGAGAGAGAGAGAGAGAGAGAGAGAGAGAGAGAACATTAAAAGGTTAATGTGACTATAAGATAATACAAATTCAAAATTGAAGTGTATTTCTCATATGAAAAAGACAAAGGACATGCCTATGACACTAAATGTTAGGCAATATTCCATCCAAGAAAATATCTATGGTACACTTATAAATGATACTTCTAATAAAGAAAATAAGAAAAGATACAATTGCTCCTTTTGTAACTAAAGGGTCATCATAAAAATCTAGCTCTATGTAGCTCAGGTGCCTTGGCATTTGTCTCTTATGGTGCTCAATGCTAGCTTTTGTGTGTCTATGATAAGGGAATTTAGTTCTCCTCAAAAGTGGATGTGGGCGTCTTGCTCAATTGAGTGTGCCATTGCTTTATCCCCCTAATGACAAGCCTCCTTTATGATATAGTCTTGCCAACTATCCACAAAGTACTAGTGGCTATTAGAATGCTTGACCATGTGGTAGTCAAAAGGTTAATAATAAACCTACATCTAGATGGCCTTGTTAGTGGGGGAATCATATCTCATAGAATACCTACTTTGCATCTGTAAAGCTCCAAAAGGAAGAATCTTAAACCTTCTGGAAATAGACAGTGATATATGTCTCAAATATCATAATACATCGTATGCTGACAAATATAGTATTCCTTTGTAAGTTGGCACATGTAGTCCTTTATCTCCGTATCCTCCTATCTGGCTATCTCAATCCTTAGATGATGTATTTGGATACAAATCCACTCAAAAGCTAAACATAGCGCATGTGGCAATTGAGTACCCATATAGCTTAATCAAGTGATGAATCATCCTTAGAGAGATGAAGGAAATGACTCTCACAATGTACCATCCTTGTCTCATGTGGGAAAAGTGGTCTAATAATGTAAGAAAATATGTGCGCGTGTATGTGATAATTTTTTTCTTTTAATCTTCACTCAATCCTGTCTCTTGCTCTCTCTCTCTCTCTACACACACACACACACACACACACACACACACACACACACACACACACACACACACACACACACACACACACACACACACACACACACACACACACACACACACACACACACACACACACACACACACACACACACACACACACACACACACACACACACACACACACACACACACACACACACACACACACACACACACACACACACACACACACACACACACACACACACACACATATCTCTCTCTACGTGTGTGTATGGGTGGGTCGGTGTGTGTGTGTCTCCCTTGAAATGGATCCATGATTGGTTTGGTTACAAGCTACGAATAAGATCCATATATTTGTAAAATATATCTCATGTCCTAATTAGTAGTGCAATATACAAATAGCTAGTTCTTAATGGTAAGGAAGAATGAGGTTTGCATAAAAAAGGATCGGTAGATTGTTGTTATCATCCAGATGAATAGCTAAATACAAGCCATACTAGTCCATTGTATGAATGACAAGGAGGTTGGCCAAGTAACTTTAAGATTTGTTTCATGTGACTATCTTTTTTAGAAAGAGAATGGGACTACATCACATTCTTCACCCACCATTGATCTCACTAGGAGCCCATGAATTGTCAAATGAATGATGATCAATGTGAATGGCTCATTAAACCCTTGGATGATGATAATAAATGAACAATGCTATTAGTGGTTGATGTGGACAATGATCCATGCATAAATGTAGATAAGCACTCAAATCTTAACTATGGTTGAGTACACAAAATTTCATAAAGGATGACATTGAGTGTTACATTAACTGCTTTAAAATATCCTTTATTGGAGAGGGTGGAGGAAATCCCACCATTGTACAATGGTAATGTGGTATATGAGTTGCCATTACTAGTAGACCATACACATCCTATATGGAGAGTATGGAGCAGAAGTACAATGTCCATTTCTTGAGAAAGCCTACATGAACATTGATGACATTTCTTGGAACAATCCAACAAAAAAAATGCATTAGAGACTTCGAGTGCATGAACACCTATTGCTCTCACTACTTAGTCATCAAATCACCAATTTGGGTGGCATAGACAAGTAAATCTTCATTTGGTAGTTGTTTGAGAAACTACGATATAGTATCCTATAATATGTACCCTATCTCTCTTGAGTTCAAGAAAGCAACATTGAATGTTTCATGCATGAAAAATTAATAGTAGAACACCAACTATTGGAATATCATCCAATCGTTTGGGAAGTCTTAGACATTTCTATTGCAATATCCCCCCATCGCCCCCCCCTCCCCCCCCCCCCCCCCCCCCCCCCCCAACCCTTTCCCACACCAAATTTTCTCTCCAAGTGTGATTGTTTAGCATGTCATGTGACGTCAAGGTCAAGGATGACAATATCATACATTCATAAGGTCACACACAAACATGAGTTGCAAAGAGGCATTGTAGACTTGTGTGAAGGACCTTCAAAGGATAGTGGAAGAAATGGTGAAAGTAGCTAGTATTGAGCACTTGCAAATGATGGTGGCCAAAAGGCTTGTGACAAATACTTGATTTGAAATGAAGGTATTTCTATAACTTATAGTGAGCTCTTAACAATCATGCTCAAGGAACTCCAATCCCTCATTCAAAAGAACATGTAATGCATGATTTGCACAAGGTGATACCTAATATATTCAGAAGTGCATATTAGTAGAATGTCTTGCATTTTCCTAAAAATCGTACTTAATGGATTCATATGTAGGTTCAAGTATATGGTTGTGTAGCATGTGTATTCAAAAGTATATGGCTAAATATAGGTTCATTTAGGTATGGTGGGCAATAGGAAAGGTTGCAAATTGTAACATTCTTATTGCAAGATTGCAAGCTTGGTTGGTAATCAGAGAGCCTCCTTACAAGCCTTAGTGGATGCAACATACTCTATCCCTATAGTAGATAGGGTTGTGTATTTTTGCACCATGGATATCCAAGAAATGGCACCTCCAACAAAGGTGAAGACATAACCAGATGTGGACTTTCTACTATCTACATATCATATATAATCAAAGCCATTGTAACCCACAACTTCTGTATCCTAGTCACCATAACATATGTACATATTTGCAATGCCCTTAAGGTACCTCATAATACCCTTTGTAATATCCTAATGTTGCCTGCCAATTGTAGCCATATAGTGTGCCATAACTCCCACTGCAAATGCTATATCAGGATGCGTGGCTTATCATAGCATACATCAGAATCTCCACTATAGATGCATAAGGGATTCTAGCCATCTTGGCTTTTTGCTCATCAAGCTGCAAACAATTGGCTAACATTTACATGAGAAGGTAAAGGAT